>NC_056736.1:352456945-352496945 GCF_019279795.1 Protopterus annectens | reverse complement strand
AAAAAGAAAATCACATATGGAATTAGTAAAACAGTTTTTGTATAATTAATGGCAGGACATTTAAATAGATAAATAAAAAAAAAATACTGAAATCCATGTAAGCTAATTGTAAAATAATGTCAATTTATGTAGTATAAATGCATAGTTATGCAAATCACAATCAAATTAAAGGAAAAATGCCAAAATAATTAACTATAGTTTATAGAGTATAGTTTGTGAGCTCAGACCTTCCTAGACTGAATGAATAGTTACAGGAAATGTTGGAAAGATAAGATAAACAACAAGACTGATTGCCAGACAAGTAGCTTGAGTTTTTCTAAAACATCATTGTTATTAAAACATAATTGTTAAAATTTTTGCAGGCAACACTATTTGGTAATTGTAATAAAATGTCACAATTGTGCATAGATGTCACTGATAATCTCTTTGCAAGTAAATGTTAAAAGTAAAAAAAAAAACTCAGTTGCATCAAGTACTGCCAGCAGATAGATATAGTAAATCAATTGTGCAGGAGGGTATAAATGCCAACTAGTGGCAGTAAACAGCAAAAGCTTTATAAAAAATGACCTAGTAAAGCAGATGTGTGACCAAAGTGTTGGGCTGGTATACATTATATTCTCACAGCAGAAAGTAGATAAACAGTGCTACAATACTACAAGGGGAGGGGTACTTTCTCAGTTTTACACTGGCTGTATAAGCAGTACTGCACAAGGGTCTGAAATAAAGCTACAGAAAAAAATAAACAACAAGGGTCTGAAATAAAGCTACAGAAAAGAATAAACAAGGGTCTGAAATAAAACTACAAAACTACAGAAAAAAAATAAACAACAAGGGTCAGAAATAAAGCTACAAGAAGAAATAATATTTCATTCCTTCTTGGCAATACTCTTTTAGGGGGAGGAAAAAAAACAGGTATTAGTGTATTAGAAATACTGGTAAAATGGATTAAACCTGACAGGATAAGATATTTTACAAGTTGTTAATAACTATCATAATGGTTATTATTGTATTGTTTAGTATTAAATTGTATTTGCAACATGTAAAACTGCAAAGCTATACAAGAGAAAGAAAAGATATGTAAAAAATTGAACAAGATTGGTCACTATTTTTAATATGTTTTTGGCAAAACAATGTTGGTTTAAAAAAGCATGAATATTTTTAATTGTTGAGTATGTACTTTAAAATAACAGGACATGTGCCTTTGGTGCCAGTTCCACTATTAAATTTGTAAGATTAGACTAAATGTACTTTATAGTCTTTGCATGTACAAATGCAGAAGACTTCAGTACAAATGAAATTAATGTCTAGCAATGACTATGTAAGGAAAAAATTGTGTCCAGGGTACCTACTAGATTGAAATGCATAAATAACAAACAGTCTGTGTAAATACATATTGTACAGGATACATTGTAATAAGTTCAAAAGTAATTTGTCAAGTTGTAATATCACTAGTTTTACCCCAGTTAGAGGAAAATTATATTAAAATATTGTACTTATACAGCTAATGGATTAATATGTACATAGCATTCTCTAGTGTATAAATCTTCAAGTATTAAATATGCTGAAATTATTGCATTCAAATATTTAATATCTAAGCCCAGTTTAGTATTTTACCAAGATGTGAATGGGCAGTTCAGAGACATAAACACAATGTGATGGTTAAAATGACATTGAAACTGCATATTTTCAGCAGTGTATAAATGCTTGCAGTAGCACATGGTTCTTGTCTCTTATAGTTAATTCAAAAGTTGTGTGTGTGTATGTGTGTGTGTGTGTATGTGTGTGTGTATGTGTGTGTGTGTGTGTGTGTGTGTGTGTGTGTGTGTGTGTGTGTGTGTGTGTGTGTGTGCGTAAGACACTCAGTCTTGCTGGCTGGATTCTGCTTAAAATCAAAGTCTGGTTATATTTGCATTCACAGTCTGTTGCATACAGAAACTTGCAGAATATACACTGATGAGAGAATATACTTTGCAGCATCAACTTAAAGCAGTAGCAAATAACTTTTTATAATAAACCAAACGGACTAACGTTGCAGCTTAAAGTACTGTTCCACTTTACTTATCATATAGTACAGATGATGTGAGAGATATAACATTTACCTCGAGACAAATGCTCTACAAATACCTCTAACATAACTGGACTCATACAGATCTTTATATACAATTTTAGTCATGCACATACATATACATTTCCTCTTGGTATTCTATTTTGGAGAATTGCTCATTCTGTAGAAACAGTACTAATTGTTGCAGATGCTGATGCAAACTGCTGACTTAATGATATTATTTTTCAGCTTCCTTGTTTAACAATGTCTTGTCACATTTTTGCTGAATTCATAAAAAGCCAGCTTTTCTGACAGTGTGCACATCTTGTTTTTTGTATTTTGTATAAGAACATCTGTTCTTGTGCCAAATGCAGAAAAAGGAAACATATTATCACAGTATCATTGTCCATTCTTTAAAAGCAGATTTTGCATTTTTGCTCTTGCATACATCCTGGTTTTAAGTCTGTAAGGGAAATAATGTCCATTCAGCAGGTTCCTTATTTTCCAAGCCATAGTCATTTAATATGAATGCTGATCACATATTACTAAACTGTTTCTGCATTTAAGCAAGCTTTTTCTTTTAGCATATTTACAACAGAATTAATTTCAGCCTTATATTCATAATATCTAACAGGTAGTATTCCAATGGTAATCCTGTGACAGATGAATTGTGTACTACTAATTACATTACATGACAGTGTGACACTTGAGAGACATGTATGTGTACAGAACATAAACTATCATGGCTTGCTTGACAAGCATGGGGATAGAACCCAATAACAGTGACTGCAGAGGGTATCTGCATGGAATGTATGAACTGGCTGCAGCAACTTTGAATAGACAGTCCAGGCATACACCCATACCAAGATTACACGTTATTTATTTCATTTTATTTGCTTATTATTATATTTATTTTCTTTATGTTATGCTGTACTTTTCACATTCTTGCTAATGATTTTAACAGTCTGTGACATCTAAACATACAATTATTTACTCATAATATAGGCTACCTCACCCATTTACCTGTAGTTCCTGTGGAGAGAGAATCTATAAACATTATGTAAATTATACTGCAATATACATAACATGGATTTGAACCCTGGTCTGTGTGTGGCAAACTATACTACAGACAGAGCACTTAACACACTGAGCTACTGAGTTACTGCTGACTACTGACTGACTGATATTTGCCTAGAGCTCACATGGAACTAATATCTGACCTGGTAGTACTGTTACAGGTAATGCTATTGTTTTGTTTTTTTTATTGTACTACAGTTGGCATTATTCGTTTATTGCACAATAGCTCAAAGTCCACATTTATTGCAATGCAAACTTTAATGTACAGACATTATTGCAGGTAATGCTTTACTCTTTCTTGCTTGTTTCACTACAGTTAGTATAATATATCCATACTCACCACACTCACAGTGCAATCTGACCAAGCACCTGGCATGAGCCTTGAGACTGCAAGCCCTATCCTCTGCAGCTATTGGGAGAGAAGAACACCATTATGCATACCAGTTTAGCAGACATTCAGATTAGACCTGGCAGTACAGAGATAAAAGTTCTTACATACATGTAGGATATCCCCTGCCCAACATTCTTGGACTCAGGTGTCCCAGAGATCCCCCTTATGTCTCTTCAGGTCATCATAGTGGTGACAACACTGCTCACCTGTGTGAAGGATTCCAATTGCACTGGTGAGGTCCCTTACCAGCCAGTCTCAGGCCTCTGCCTTGCACTCTAAGCCCTGACAACCTCCTTGCAGAAGCCAGTCTTCATGTTTTTTTACAAGAAGTCTGACCATGACCCTGGAATCCAGGATGCCCCAACACTGCACCTGAAAATGCGAACCCTCACCAATGCCTGCCATAGTATCCTTCAGAGACAGAACTCCAATGGATTATACTGTATTCTCACCTATTATGCTTAATATAGCCTGTTTTCCCACCCTAACATACCATTGGGCAATATTTAAAAATGCAGTTCATCATTTAGCAGTGCCCAAACCAGCACAGCTAAGCTGAGCAGTGCAAAAACCTGAAGACAGGTATGCTTAGCATTGCTTAGCAGTGCACAAACCAGCCAAGCAGCACCGAGCAGTGCATAAACATTTTCAACCATAATTGTGTTTATGTGGTGCTTAGCAGGGCTTAGCAGAGCACAGCAGGACAGAATTTACATATAAGTGGTATACTTTGTATTTCAAACATAAATACTTTTTTCCCTTGCATGTATTTAAACCCTGTACCTACTGCTCATGGATATGTGCTGCATGTCCTTTACATATACCTCTCAGCTGCCTATAAGCACTGCTGAGCACCGTGCCATGCCATGCAAACCCACTCAGCTATGCTTAAACATGACCTTTAAATTAATAATTAATTGCATCCGATTTCTATTTTTAGATGTCTGGCAAGGTGTCTCGACACTGCTCAACATTGCTGTGGTCCACACTATGTTGCACAAACATCCTTTCAAAAAAAACAAACAAAAAAAAGAAATAGAAACAAATAAAGGTGGTGCCTCAATGGATCCTGGAAACTATCACCCCATAAGCCTGACTAGTTTGGTCTGCAAAGCTATGGAAAGGATCATCATGGACCTCATAAATAAAGATACTGGGGGCCTACAGACACTAGATCCTACCCAGTTTGGCTTTGTTAAGGGCAGATCCTGCCTCTTAAACCAGGTTGATTTCTTTGAAACAGTCACCAAGGCCATTGACGAGGGGAAGTTGGTCCACACAGCCTACCTGGACCTCGCAAAAGCCTTCGATACAATACCCCACTCGGGCATTATAGATAAGCTCACCAGCTTAAATATAAACCCCTATGTCACTAGATGGGTTGCAAACTGGCTCAAGGACAGAACCCACATGGTTAGAATTGCTGGAGCCATGTCAGACTCCAAACCAGTTACAAGTGGCGTCCCACAAGGCTCAGTCCTGGGACCTCTCTTGTTCGGTATATATTTCTCAGAGGTACAGGCCAACACGGAAGGACTGTGGCTGACCAAGTTCGCAGATGACTGCAAACTGGGCACCATAATCTACTCTCCAGCCGACACAAGCATCCTCCAAAAGGGCCTCATGGAAACAGACAACTGGTGCCAGAGCAATCGCCTCAAGCTAAACGCCAAAAAGTGTATAGTCATCCCCTTTGGCAAAAACAAAGTGCCCACAAATTACCTCATAGGTGGTAATCCATTAAGTACAGAAGAAGTAATTAGGGACCTGGGGACCCAAGTTGATAGCAATCTCTCATTTGACAACCACATGGCCAAAGTGGTTAGAAAAACATTTTATATAGCCCACCTAATCATGAAGGGATTCACATCTAGATCAGGGGAGGTCATCGTGCCTCTTTACTCATCCCTCAACAGGCCCATAATTGAGTACAATGCCCCTTTTGGGATGTACCTTACCAGATACCTGCAGCAACTGGAACGACCCCAAAAGTACCTCAACAAGAGGATCAAAGGGCTCAAACAGATGCCATATGCTGCCCGGTTAAAGAAACTCCAGCTCTACCCAGTGGCATACCGCCTGCTCAGAGGCAATCTGTGCCTGGTGTATAAAGCCATGTCCAACCCAGAATTAATGGACATGCTGCAACTCAGAAAATCCAAATCCCATCAAGCTACGCGCTCAAGAGACTTGAATCTCAGCACTGAAATAAATAGGACATGCTGGAGGGACAGATTCATAACCCAGAGGCTCCCTTCACTCTGGAATAAAATCCCAGTCCAGGTTAGGCAGAGTCCCTCATTGACTCTCTTCAAGAGGAATCTTGATGAGTGGATGGGAGATCGTAGGTTTACCCCTGGTATCACTTCTGTGTCACTGTTAGACAGAGGCACATTATACTAACCTCGAAAAAGGGCATAGCAAAATTTATTTAAAATGGGTGGTGAAAGCCAAACACACTCTGGCTAGGCTTATAAATGCACTAGGGCAGATAGCCTAGTATGAACCTATGAACCTATGAAATAAGACAAAAATATAAAAAAAACACAATAATATAACCACTTGACATTATACAAATGGGCGGTGCAGGAAGTGTCTTACTCATCTGCAGACACAGTTGTCACTATACTCCCTAAACTGATTCAATAACCATGTTCCATGGCTCTCTCTCAGCAGCTTGCTATGATTAATATGCATGGCGTACTGCCGAGGGGGAGCCATGTACACGGACATGGTAACATTCTGTGTAGGCTCTACACCATGCCTACACAGAGTTTATTAAATCCTGGGGAATAAATATTTTTCTGCTTTGAAGAATTATGAGGTTTTCTTACAGTCTGGCGGCTCTCATATCTACCTAGAAGGTGGAAGTGTTTTAGAAACACTTACAGGTGTTAGAATAGATATTCTTTTTGTAAAGCAACACTGTTATTTAAGGCTCTAAATAAGAAGTATATCTCTTTTTAATAAAAAGTTTAAAAAATCTGAATTAATTCTAGGGTTGCTTAATACTGATGGTGATATGGCCTCTGCACAGTCTGGAATAATGCAGATAGCAAAGACTTATGTTAACATTTTTCCCCCTGTGAAACTGTTGTAACACAATGTAATATCCCTCAAATTTCTCTGGAAAACATTAAGGCATTAGAGGATGACATATCTTTGTCAGAATTAAATACTGTTTTGCGTGACTTTTCTGCTGATTCATCCCAAGGTATAGATGAAATTACATATGGGTTCTACAAAAATATGTCTGAGAGACAGAATTTAATTTTTCTCAGTGTATTGAATGCATGCTTAGATACCAGTATAACTAGTGAGTCTGTGTGTGATAGTGTTATAAGAGTTATATTGAAAAAGAAAGGGCAAAAAGAAGATATTCGGAAATGGAGGTCCATTACGTTAACAAACACAGACTATAACATTTTCTGTAAAATACTACAAATTAGATTAGCTTGTGTTTTCATTAATAGATTTCATACAGGTCTTTTTGGAGTGAAGGGGAGATTGAGTAGGGAAATGCTAGTAGTCTTACATGAAATAATTACGAGTACTACTCATACTAAGAAATGCCTGGTTATGTAGTGTGATGTACAGAGTGCTTTTGATATGATTTCACATAAAAGTTTGTGGGGTATACTGAAATCTTATGGTATCAGTATTAAATCTTTGCATGTTCTATACACTATGAAAATTCTTGGCTAAGACCTTTAATGAACAGTTAACTTGCTAATAACATTTAAATTTGTTGAGATGTCAAACAAGGCTGCCAGTTGAGTGGAATGTTATTTAACTTGGTGGCAAATGCTGTTGTAGAGGAGTGTTCTAGGTCCTGTAAAGACACTTTATATACCATGTCTTACTCTATCTCTGTTTTTTTTTCATATGCTGATGATTTCAATCTTATACTCAACTTGGAATATTATAGTGATGCTACCCTTTAGGAAATTAAATCTATCTTATGGGAGGTGGGATTGGCCCTTAATATGTAACAGTGTGTTGGTTTGGGGTTTACGTCTTTTGACATGAACATTTTGTGCACAATAAAATTACTATTTTTGGATAACTTTAGGTGGGGAGCAGACATTTCTGACTCAGATGGATTGTATTTTTGTTGATATACAAAAGATTTTGGATACCTGGCAGTGTTTTAAATTGTGTTTTTCAAAAAAAAATTTATGTTTTGAACAGTATTATACTAGGAAAATTAGTTTATATAAGACAAGCTTTTCCTTTACCAAAAAGAAAGAAATGATACTTTTAGGCATCTTTATATATATTTTTTTTGTGAGAGGGAGGGGGATATGTTAAACCTTATTAAGATAAATGTTATTTTTTGTGAAAAAAAAGAAGATGGTGGGTTAGGTCTAATAAGTCCTATTATCTATTTATTTATTTTTTTATTTTATTTTACATTTGTTGACCAGGATAGTCCGACTGGATGCATGTCCATTTTCAGTGGAGGCCCGGGGAGAAAAGCTCCAAGGGTAAGCAGATACAGCATTACATAATACCAGCATTACATATTGCAAACACATTATTTACAAGTTAAACAAGTTCCACAGGTTAAAGTTAGTCCTGAGCACAAGTCAGGATTAAATTAAATTACACAGTAAACTGGTTAACAGATTTTTACACATTCGAGTTAGCCAGGCTTGATACATTGACATAGCCAGTTAAGTGACAAATGTTGTTTGAGTCTAGTTTTAAATTGACCTAAGGTGGAAAGTAAGGTAATATCAGTTGGAAGAGAGTTCCAGGATCTACTTACAGAGTTTGCAAAGAGAGAGTCACCGGCTGTGTTATTAATTTTGCTAGTCTGAATTAGTAGTTTGTTAGAGGATCAAAGCGGTCTAGGATTGTTATAGGGGGTGATAATATTTTTAAGTGCAGGAGTATTGTCTGGATTATAGAGGATTTTATAGACCATAATCAGTTGGTTATACTGGATTAGGCTGGGTAGTTCAAGCCAACCAAGCTGATTTAGATTGATGCAATGATGTGTCCTAAAAGGCAGCCCAGTGGCATACCTGGCAATGTGGTTGTAGCAAATTGAGAGTTTGTTAAGGACAGTCTTGTTCAAATTCGAGAGTAGAGGGGATGCATACAGAAGGGTTGAAAGAAGGTGAGAGCGAGCTATGGCAATTTTAGCTGGAGGGGTTAGGAAGGCTTTTATTCTATAAAGTGACCCTAGTTTTTTATTGATGGTTTTGATAGTTTGGTTAACATGTAGGTCAAATTTGAGATTATTGTCTATGATGACACCTAATAGTTTTGTAGATGGGTCAGGGGAGATTATTGTGCCATCACTTGATTTTATGGTAAAGGTGAAAGCGGTAGACCTACATGTTGGTGAAAATAACAGCATTTTAGTTTTTTTGGGATTTAGGATCAGACGATGTTCAGAAAGCCAGTTTTCTATTGTATTAAAGGTGGTCTGGGTAGCTGACCATAACTCTACTGGAGATGTGGCTGAGCAAATCAGAGTAGAGTCATCAGCATATTGGATACAGCTGACTTTTGGGATGATAGCCTCTATGCATTTATACTGGAAAGTTCTTGTGATGCAACATGATAGAGTGGATTTGCTTAGAGAAGTGCTATGGAGAAATACACTGACATTTGGTAGAGTATGTTTATAGGTAAACATATGACACTGTGTCATTACATCTTAAAGGAATACACTGATAAAATGCTTCATATTTGCAATGATGAAGAAAGCCTTTCTCATATATTTTTAGACTGTTCCAGAATTCAGTTATTTTAGCAAATGCTTTTATATTCTCAGAATGTTGATTTTCTTTTTCCCACCATACGTGATTCTGTATGGATATTATTATAGGTCTTTGCCAACTGATGCATATTTAACAGATATATTTCTTGTTGGGATATTATGGCACATTTGGTTAGTAAGGTGTGAAGAACTATTGTTTAACAAAACTTGGGACTGTGTTTCAAAATTGAGAACACTAAGGAAATGGTTATGGAAGAAATGGGGAAATATATGTATGTTTTTCAAAATGATATTGCTGGACTTCTGGACATGTTTTTTATTGTATTATTTTTTTCTTGTGTATATATTTTCCCCTTGTTGATTGTGTTATGAGATGTTTTTGCTTAATGTTGTATTAAACCTTCCTTACTCTTTTCAATAGGTGCTATGATACCTTTTACATACACCTATGCTACCACAAACTCAAGGACATAGTACCTAGGTTTAACATCTAATCTAAAAGATGAAATTTAACTAAAAGACTGCCAGAAGAGAATTTTCTGTGAGCATTTTTGAACTGTTGTTTGTAGTCTGTAAAGTCAAATTATTTTCTTGCCTTTTGCTCTTCTTTTTTTGCAGTTTTGTTTTTCTTTAAATTTCTCTTTATTGGAGATTTAACATTTCTAGGTTATATAATGAGGAAATGTTTGTATTGCATTCTTTAAATCTAGAGGGATTCACAGTATCTGTATTGTGGGAGGAGCTGATAAATAGCATTTCACTTAAGTTTTTTCTTCGAAGGTAAGGAAAATACGTCAAACTTTGTCACTGATAAATGTCAGGTAAAATTTCTGCAAGAATTTCTGGTTTCTCCACCCTGTTCACTCCATCCCTGTTGCAGCTGTATGAGGCAGGAAGCCCAGTGGTCTTTTATTTACACGCCCCTCCTACTTTGATCTCATCTGCTGACACATGATCATATCAGGAAGACCCTCCCCTTAAAATGGTTAAACTTGAGATATCATTCCTTTCCTCTCTCCTCACTCACCAGCTGCACACTGCAATTCATACAGTTTTAAATACCTTTCTCAGCTTACATTTAAATTGTTGACAATGTTCCCAACTTCCTTAAATAATACCTAGCTGGCTATGAAAAATATATATCAATAGGAAAGATCAACAAGGAAAATGCAATAAAGAAAAAAGTTGGGGATCCAAGAAATGTACATAAATGAAAAGAGGTAATGCAGACTGAATAAGAATAATAGGGAAGAGATTTGTGAAGTACTCAAAGTGTGGATCATCTGCTTGGGTCATGGCTTTTGCAGTATGTCAATAAGATATGGGTTTTGTAGTATGACAATAAGATATGGGTTTTGCAGTATGACAATAAGATATGGGTTTTGTAGTATGACAATAAGTTATGGGTTTTGCAGTATGACAATAAGATATGGGTTTTGCAGTATGACAATAAGATATGGGTTTTGCAGTATGACAATAGGATATGGGTTTTGCAGTATGACAATAAGATATGGGTTTTGCAGTATGACAATAGGATATGGGTTTTGCAGTATGACAATAAGATATGGCTTTTGCAGTATGACAATAGGATATGGGTTTTGCAGTATGACAATAAGATATGGGTTTTGCAGTATGACAATAAGATATGGGTTTTGTAGTATGACAATAAGTTATGGGTTTTGCAGTATGACAATAAGATATGGGTTTTGCAGTATGACAATAAGATATGGGTTTTGCAGTATGACAATAAGATATGGGTTTTGTAGTATGACAATAAGTTATGGGTTTTGCAGTATGACAATAAGATATGGGTTTTGCAGTATGACAATAAGATATGGGTTTTGAAGTATGACAATAAGGCAGCTTCATGGTAGAATATGGATTCTATAGATGCTAGTGGACTGACTAGTCAGGTGTGAAAAGATAAAGGAGAGCAAAGGAGAGGGAGCCAATAGGAAGCCTACTGACAGGGTGGGCTGGGAAATGTTAGGTAGGGGAGGCAGGAGATAAGAGCATGTGTCAGAGGTTATCAAAGAAGTATCGGCAAGTGGAGTTGGGTAAGGTGAATGGAGACAGTGGGAGGAACAGTCATGACAGGATAAACAAGGAGAATGATACCAGGGTGGATAAAGAAATGCAAAGGACAATGACAAATGATAAGGAAGGCAAAGACATACAGGTGGCCAGGCAAGAAGTCAACGATGCAAGACGAACATGACAGAAGTGAACAAGAAGGGACACTCAGACAGATGAGAGAGGCATAGGGCATGCGAGACAACACTGAGCAGGTCTGGTAAGAAAAGCACTTGAAGGAAGTGGCAGCAATTACATGCACCACAGGGAAGGCGGTAGAAAGCACAGACAGTCAAAAACACAAAGACTGGTTGAAGTCGAGGTGGATTTACAGATGGGAGGAATAGATGCATGAAGCAGGAAGCAAAGGAAAAGAGAGTCATTGTGGGGAAAGAGAACAGGGCTGTATTGCTTTCAGACTCTGTCACAAAGGGGATCAGGAGTCAAAGCAAGTGAAGAAGAAGAAATCAGATTTCAAAGGGGATCAGGAGTCAAAGCAAGTGAAGAAGAAGAAATCATATTTCAGTGGAACCATTCTCAAGGTCTTAAACTGTAAGAATTCTAGAATGCTAGAAAGTGGAAAGGAAAATCATCTGTAAGGACAAATGGTTGCATATTGTGGTCCATATAAATAGCAATGATTTTGTCATATATAGTGTTCTTGGGTATATTATCTTTACAGACAAACAGCACACACAGAAAAGAGAGGATGAGGAAATATAATGACTGGCTGTGGCAGTAGACAAGCTTAGCACTGTTAGTAGGATAGCAGGAGACCTGGGAAAGAGACCAGCTGTCTATAAGGGACCAGTACTATCTTAGCCAAGATCAATACATAGAAGAACTGTCAGTTCCAAATAGTAACAGGCTGAAGGTGCACCACCAAACAAGACACCACAATAAGGCACTGAAGAAGTCATAAACCAGGATGAAAAATGTGGTGATTGTTAAGTGTTTTATGGTGATATTTGGTTTGTTCGTTAGAAGTTTGTGTGTTATCTTGACTATTAAACTCTTAACTGGGCATATTCGGAATTGGTTAATATGTCTACAGTGTCTACCTCTACAGTTCCTTATTGTGGCATATTAGCCAAGATGCTGCAGTTGTGCTTTTGTGTATTGAGAATGTACATCCCAATACCCATACCTTTATACTAACAGAAGGGGCATGGTGAATGAGAAGAGCAAAAGGGGTACATGTTTAAGCAGTAGATTGAAGGTGAAAAGAGACATGGGACATAGAGGAACAAACAAGGTTGAGTTGGATCATGGCTGGCTGGTCTTACTCTGCATTGGAAGAAGTCTAAGTATGAAGCATCAAGCAGTAATGTAGAAATGAAGGGTGGGCATTACTGGTATCACAGAAACATCAGCCAATGACAAGAGAGAGTGGAACACAGAGGTCCATGAGTATAGGTTTCATAGGAATGACAGAGAAGGAAGAGATGGGAATAGCACAGCAATCTACATACAGTAGGGCATCAGATGGCAGGCAAGAGGAGAGCTGGAAATCCAAACCAGGAATAGGGCAAAAGTGCATCTAGAATCAGAAATCATATAAGGACCCTGAAAGTTAAGGGATAATACATTACAGCAGTTGGTGGGCTGATGCAGTATATTTGTGGCCAAACACACTGATAAAGGAGAATGAGAGACTGAATTAGAGAATAAAGGGATGGAGAAGGAGGAAGAGGGTGATACTCATCAGAGATTTGAATCTGCTATGGGCAGACTATGAGATTCTGAGCCCCAAAGTAGAGATGAAGGTTTTGGTTCAGGAGGAATTCAGCCATCTGGTGTAGGATGTGCCAGAAAAGATGTCTTTCTAAACATAGTTCTAAACAATGCAGAGGGTGTAACGGATGTCCATATTAAGGCACCATTAGCCAGCAATGAACAGCTTACTGTGTAGTTTAGAGTAGGAGGAAAAATAAGAAGAAAGGCAATGGTGAAGGATTTTAGAAGACTAGATGATGCTGTGGATGTAGTTAAGAATGAGTAGGGTGTAAATTGGACAAGGAAGGAAGCTACTGACATTGCTCACTGATTTTGTATTCAGTCATGTGAACATATATATGAGGAAGAGGTAAAAAGACAAAAGGATTATAAGGCTAATGTGTCTAGATAGCAATGTAAAGCTAGCCATGAGAGCAAATGACATGGTCTATAAATGTAGATAGGAATGGGCAAGGGAGCAGAGGAAGCACAGTCCGAGGAAGTTAAAAAAGATAGCAAAGGTGGCATGGCAGCAAAGAGTCAAGCTGAAAGTGAGTTTCAGATGGGCTCAAGGAAAGACAGGGATGTATTCGGTACATAGTATAAAGAAGACAGGGATGGAATCTAAGATGATATAGGTGGCAAAGGCTAAAGCTGAAGGTGATGTAGTTATATAGCAGAAGCTGGTAAAGGAGAGGCATAACTGGCCAGAGACAAATCACCAAAGACTGGGAAAAGCAGATGTTCTAAATGAAAACTTTGCTTCAGTCTTCATAAAGGAAAACAAATGGAGGGTGCAACACTGAGAGAAGGTAGAAAAGAAAGGGAAAAACACTAGACAGTCATCAGCATTAGGAACAGAAGGTTCAAAGAGTAGTGACTGCCTTTAGAGTACCAGAAAGATCAGATGGGTTGTATCTCAGAAGCATCCACAATTGAGCTAGTGTGTTGGTAGAGCACTTGAAATAGATGTTTAACAGATCACTGGCTAGTGCAGGAGTGGCAAAAGACTAAAGAGCAGCAAGTGTGCTATTCTTGTAAAGGGAGAGTAGCAGATAAAATGTGGGGAACTATCAGGGGCGGCCCGTGCTATTGGACTGCCAGACTGCAGCCTCCTCAGCTGTAAAAAAAGAAAGAAAGTAAAATAAAATACAAAGAAAATAAATTATCTCAAGTAGTGGACCTTCGCACATGCGCACTAGCAGCATTTCCAATATCCAGACCACTGCTGAGACAGTCTGGAGCATGCACAGACTGTCTCAGCAGCAGTCCAGATTAAGAAGCATTCAAGTGCAGAGATCCCAGAAGTCTATGCAGTTGTAACTGCATAGACTGTCACTAGAAAGGAATCAGGCTCAGACTGCAACGTTGGCAGGCTGGGAGTCTTGTTGGGAAAGGACAACTCGTGGGCTTGTACTGCTCCAACAAATGAAGGATTTAGTGTGAGAGTGTGTGTGAAATGCCTCAGGTGCTATGCAGAGAATAAGGCTTGAACCTTGTATCTTGGGCCCAGGTGGCAAGAGCCTGAATTCCCTACCCAACACCATTTGTAAAAATGTTTCAGATTTTTCCCTCATACTTGTTCTGTTCATCAAAAAACTGTGGTTTCTGTATTTTTGTGTCCTTGCAAATCCAGCAGTGCATTGGTGCAGTGGTAGCATTGTTGCCTTACAGCTACATGTTCTCTGGTTTGATTCTTGGCTGGGGTGCCTTACCTTCTGTGCGGAGTTTGTATGCCCTCCCTGTTTTTGTTTCCTCTAGTGTCCTCCCATCTTGCAAAGGCATGTGTCTGTCTGGAGTGTTTCTCCCTGGGCCTCTACTAAAAATTAGCTTTTGTTCCAAGTCAGACTTTCCTGATTAACAAATGTTAAAAATGACACACATTTGAATATAAGACTTAATATTCTTCAGAAAGTGCATGGTAACACAAAAGCTTTTATTCTAGTAATTTTCAAAGTGTATAAGATGGATATTTGAAATTTGTCCCTATTTTTTGGGACTGTATTCCCCCATTATTGGCTTCTTCCAGGTTTTGTGCTAGGGTTGAGAGCTATGGTAAGAACTGAATTCACTGAATATGTTTGGGGGCTATATTCCCCCATTACTGGCTTTGTCCGGGTGTTTTTTACTAAGAGGTTGAGAGCTATGGTGAGAACTGAATTCACTGAATGTTTGGGGGCTGTATTCACCCATTATTGGCTTTGTTCAGGTATTTTGTGCTAAGAGGTTGACAGCTGTGCTATGGTGAGAACTGAATTCACTAAATGGTAGCCATTTAAGTTTCTGTCTTCCTCTTTCATAAAACAGCTGATTTGGCATAGTGGTATGTTGCTCTGACTGTTTTGCACAGGGTCCTGGGTTTAAGGCTTGGCAGTGAAATGGATGGTGGTAACACAGCATTTTATTCTAGCAACTTTCCAACATTATACAAGCAATGTTTAAAATGTGTCCCTGGTTTTTGGGCTTTTGTCCCCCCCACAATAAACTTTGGCTTTTTCCAGATTTCTTTGTGCTGCAAAGTTCAGAGATCCAACTGAGTGAGTAGATTTTACAAGGAGCTGAGAACTTCAGGGGAGCAAAAGTTTAGGGCTACTTATGCTGAGTCTTCTTGCATTGTTAATAGCACAACAGGTAGTGTACTTGCTTTTGATGCAGAAGACTGTGGGTTCTACTCCCACAGTAGATAGATGCGTTGTTGATACTGTACTGTGTTGCAAAAGGGGTGGATGCTGCACTCCTTTTTGGCAAATATATCTAGTAACAATGAACCTGTTATCAGTTTGCCATCTATTTCCTGTTGCAATATTGCTAGCTTATCATTTTTTTTGTGTAAGATAGGCAATTTATTCCTCAAGGGTAACAGGCACTTTATTTGTAGATAAAACAATGAAATACAAAGTTGTTTGCTAGCAGCAACCTCTTCATTAGTTACAGATCTCTTTAATGTGGAATTATTTAGATGACTTTTACTTCTTCAGAGATTGTGCATATGTACTGATACTGGTGGACTGTAGAAGTTTGAGTAGACTTTTATGATAGAAATGTTCTGAACTGGGCAGTTTTGTCATTACTGCTGCATGCATTTTGTTTCATTGTTTACTGCAAAAATGTCAAAACAATAAATTTAAAACCCCCTCTAAAACTGTACTGTATTGTTCAAGGAATATAATTTAATGCAATCAGGAAGGTGTATGAAAGAGCATGTGTATGTTTTGTGTGCAAGGGGCCTGTGATTTGAAAACAGCCCAAACCTAAAGTTAATCTGCCACTGTCAAAATGCATTTTCTTTGAATGTGGGTTTCAATGCTGTTTCAGTGATTGTGAGTTTTCAAGGGCAGAGAAGTTTTAATGCTAAGTCTGTTCTCATTGTGAGACTGCATGGCTTTATTTAGCAGATATGATATCTATTAGTGTTTGCGCTGTAAAATGCAAAATAAAACTTATAAATGAAGTCCAAATCATTGCAGAAGTAAAGCAGTATGCACATTAGTGTTTATGGCAAATGGGGTGAAATAGCCAAGTAATAGTTCATTGGAATAGCTGTAGGGGGGAAGCTCCATTCAACCATGATTTTGTGAGGGGGAAAGGGCAGCAATCTCAAAGACAGCCCTGGCAGAACTATATCTCTCAACTGTCCAGATTTTTGCAGAATGAATAGATTTTTGCTTCTTATTTTTCGTTTGTTCCTCATAAAATTTGTGGTTTTCTGTCAAATCATTTAGGAATGAAGTCACTAAATAATGACATACACTGAGTTTCAGACTTCATAACCTTCAGAAAAATGCATGCGAAAGCAAGACCTGTTATTCCATCAACTGTCTCAGTTTATGCAAGAGCAATTTTTAGTACTGTTTATATGTTCCCCCCATATATTTGGCCTTGTCCAGATTTCCTGTATTAACAGGTTGAGAGGTACATGCAAATAAATTGCTTTATAGAATTAGGCATATCCAAACCTCTCAACTGTCCCCAATTTTGGCTCAAAATGTTGTTCTTCCCCAAATAATCCCTCTGCAAAATGGCAATTTTGGAAGAAAACATGGAGGGTTTACAATTAATAAATAACTGTAATAGTCAGTTATAGATTACTTTTATTTCAGAAATGCATGTAGATTATTTTATTTTTGTCAGCTGCTCAAGTTAGCAGTACTAATATTAAAAAGTGTCCCTTCTTTGACAGGTTCCCAGCTGTATTGTGTGGCTATTTTATATTTTTGAATCACATTTTTGGTCCATTTTTCATAAAATTGTGGGTTTTTTTTGGCAAATTAGTGGCAAATCATTAAAGACTGAAGTCAGAAAATAATAACAGACATTTCAGTTTCAGATTTCATACCCTTCAGAAAATTCATACTAATACAAGACCTACTATTCTATTATCTTTCTAAGTTTATAAGAGCAATATTTAAAAATTGTCCTTATTTTTGGGCCTTTGTCCCACTTCTATGTATGGCTATGTCCAGATTTGTTGCTCTGAGGTTGAGAGGTATGACAAATGTGTCAGAGCCATTGCAGACAGCCAAAGACATTTAAAATTATGACATACTTGTTGCACTCCACTCCCCCATGTAGTGACTGGATGTGTCCAAGCAAGGCAAGGAGCAGTTATGCAGTGTAAATGTGTAGAATATCCCCCCATCCAAGGTAGACACAAGTACTACAATGGCTTTTCATCTGTCCTTCATTTTGCAGAATGTTCTGGTTTCTGTCATATTTTTATACTGTTGATGTATGCTTATTATTATTCAGAAAGTGCTTGTTGCTCTGTATTTAAGTAGCAGTGCTTTAAAGACCATCTGGTAAGCTTGTCTGAGATTGAAAGATGCAAGTAAGTTTTAATAAGCATACTGTTAAATAATTGCCAACATTGAAAGCCTTTCTGATGTTGCCATGCAGAGAATACCTACATAACTAGATAACATATAAGCCTTGGGTATTGAAATGCATATGACAGTATTTGTAATAAAGGACAGGATTACATTATTTTAAGAGCTCATTACAGGCTTTACCTGCAAACTAAACAAAATGCCAATCTATCATGTGTGGTCCATATCCTATGCAGTAATCCTTTAAGCAATGTATGTTGAGCTTGTTTCTTGTTTGCTTTTCATTTTTTACTTTGATCATGTTTTCCCCATGAAATAAGTAGATAGTTGTTGTCACGCAGCAGGTCTTTTTTGGATAAGAAACATTTTTACAAGTGGGGGCATCACAGAGATTGTTACTTTCAGCATGTTACTTGGTACTTTAATAAAGCTAAATATAAATTATAATTAGAACTGGAGTACAAGTAGAAGTGGTTTGAGCTGAGTGCTGCTTGTTTTTCTTATACTTGATTTTGACTAGCATTCCAGTAATGTATTTAAAAAGTAATTTATTTTTTCATGCCTCACAACCTTTTGCTTCCATCTAGATATTAAGTAAGCTGTCATGCAGCCAATGGATTGAAATATGTTTTTTTCTTCTACACTTCATTTTGTCTTGATTGGACTCTCATAATGATGAAAGTGGAACAAAACAACAATAACTCTTAGAATAGCAAACGTAGATCCCCTGGACTCGAGCCGTGAATCAGAAGCAAACTCGCCTGTTGCTTTTTGTCACACAACTTTATTCGATAACTGCCAGCACCACAAAGTACATCTAGTAAGAATGGTTGAGCGCTTTCATCTGCATTTACCAGATTTCTTCAGAACCATTTCCCCTAACATGTCACTTCCTTTATATACACAAATTTTTGGCCAAAAGTTAATTACATAATTGGTTAAAAACAAAATTGTTAATTAAAAACAAAATCACTCAATTAACATTTGTTGAGAATAAAAATACAATAAAAAGTCACAAAAATATGTATATTAACCACTGTCATAAAATGTACTGTATAATAGTACTAAAGTGCTTTTATACAGTGCATAATACATTTCATTATTGGGTCCCTTATACTATCTACCCTATGCTAAAATTTTGAATTTATAAATTCATAGTAAATATATATAAATAAGTAAAAATATATATTGTGTGTTAATGTATAAAATATATATATAAAATGTCCTCGGCTGATGAAATTTCCTTACTCTAACGCCAAAAAAGGCTTGATACTTATATGGTCATTTATACCCGGGGGGGATGTGGCATCTAAACATATCTGCCACTTACTTTCTAACCAAGCTAAATATATTTTCCAATTTCCTCCTCTGTCATTTACCTCTACCTGGTCTATAATAGCAAATTTAAAACTATGTTCACTTCCCTTTTCTATAATGTGTCTACTTAGAGCGTTCTTAGTATCTCCTTTCCTAATACTATACAGGTGCTTTCATATATCGAGTTTTGAATTTCCTCTCAGTCTTTCCTATATAGTATACGCATTTCTCACACTCAGCAATATACACAATACGCTGTGTATTGCAATTACCCTTCTTAGGGTATACTACAGATTTCACAATATTCTTAAGTCTCATCCTACATTTTGTGTTAATATATTTACACTGACTACATGCACCACAACTCGTAGTGCCCTTCCTACTGTTTCCTGTGTAGGCCTTTTTCTTAGTCTCTATTATTCTTTTTAAATTCAAACCTGTTTTATATACTATAGAGGGTTTCGTACCTAGTATGTTTCCAATAGGTACATTACTAGTAATTATGTCCCAATGTTTCTTTAAAATTTCTGTCATAATGTTGGTATAGGGGTTAAACCTGATGATGCATACTCTATTATCTCGGTCTATTTGGACTTTAGTACTCACCATACTACCTGTACCCAGTAGTGGTACATATTTACTACCCCGTTCTTTCTTAACATAAGACGTAATGTTGATCAACATATGTTTAGGGTAACCTCTATCTAAAAATAACTTAAAAGAGTATCTAATTCACTTTGCATAATCTCCTTAGTCGATGACATTCTGGCTATCCTTATGCATTGGCCTTTAACTACATTACGAAGATGTGGCCAGGATGACAACTGCTATAATGTATGTAGTCATTTGAAACGTGGGTTTTCTGTATATTCTAGACTCAAACCCTTGTCCTGTAGTACTAATCCAAGTGTCCAGATATGCTATTCCCACTTTGTCATACTGGTAGGTAAATTTGAGGAATTCCGTGGTGTTATTAAGGTACTCTAAGAACTCTTGTATCTTCTCTTCTGGACCTTTCCATAAAATAAACATGTCGTCCAGGAACCTAGTGTATAATCCGATGTATTGGTAATATTCACTTGGGAAGATGTACTTGTTCTCCCACTCGAGCATAACCAAATTAGCAAAAATGGGGGCACAAGAAGCCCCCATTGCAACACCACGAGTTTGTTTATAGTGTTGCTATTCTAAGAGTTACTCTCATAATGATGGTTTGGCACCAAAGGGCAGAGTATTTAATTAAAGTTACAGTTTTTGTGGTTTTGAGCATAGCCCCTCCCCTTTCTAGTTGGCCACACCCATTCCCATTGACCCCACCCATTCAGCTGTCTCCTGCAGCCCCCCTTTGATTTGAAGTCACCAGCCGCCACTGGGAACTACAGGTCTGTAAACTTAACAACTTCTGTACCATTCACTTGAGGTCTCAACTAGCTGAGTCCAACTTCCTAATGCTGAACTTTGTGATCACTGCTCTTCATAAAATCCAGTGCTAGCATCATTTCTAAGTGAGTGCTGGTTGTGATTTCCTTTTTTAAAATTATTTTCTCTTTTCTCCATGGTTGTGTGACCATGTTTGTATACATATGTGAAGTTGTATGGGGAACAAAATTACTTATATTCAGGTTTATGGGGGTACCCTGCAAGAACACTTTTTGAAGATGAAGGTTCACCTCCTTGTTTTCAACTGATTGAACCTTTGTGAACTTGTAACTGAACAACATATAGGTAAAGCTAACAACATCATCATGGGAAGTTGTGGAGAAAGCTTTCAGCATTCCTGGATGACAACAGTCTCAAGTATAGCAATCATCATGACTTTATAGCCAGAGGGAGACATCAGTCAAACCTGATCCATTTTTTTTTACTGAGTTACAGGTGAATATGAGGGGGAGAGCATGTTGGAAGTTGTGCAGTACACGAGGCTATATAAGGAAGGAATATCAGGCTGCTGAAAGGAAACAAGATGAAAGCCACTCAAAGGATTCATCGTACTGAAGAGAAGGGATCGATAAAAGCTTTAGCTGGATCTCCTTCTGTGAGAGACAAAGTCAAGGGCTTTGTTGAACTCTAGGCAGAGTACCTCTACCTGTACTCCTCTGTCAAGTTAGTCTATAACCCAGTCATTAAACTAGATCAAGTTTGTATGGCAGTTGCTTCTATTTGTGAACCCATGTTAGTCCTGGATAATGCTGTCCCCTAGAAGAAATTATATTAACCTTCTCAATATTTTTCTATGATTTTCTCTCTCACTGTTGTTTCTCCAGATATTTTTTCTGATTTCCCCTTGTGCAAAGTTACAGCAATTCTGGCCAATAATCCTCTGGCTCTTCTGAACTATCCAGTAATCTGTTGAAGGCCTCCAACAGGAATTCTGTCAAGATACTGTACAGGGTCCAAATACTCTACCCATCACTGCCATTACTCTCCACTCCCTAAACTGGCTTGAGCTTCCTAATTTCCTGAAATTCATACAACTAACCACTGCTCACAAACATATATTATTCCAACCCTCCATCTGCCCCTCTCTTTCCTCTATCTTAACCCCTTACTTCCACAGTCATACTCTTAGATCTGAAAAACCTAAACCTCCTTAAAATATATAAACCCCTTCGCTGGCCTAGACAATTACTTCTATCATACTCCTTAGCTAAACTATGGAATCCCCACACCCTCCCTCCACTGTACTCGCAAACACTTTTAATTTCAAATTTCAAATCTCTCCTCTATTCTTACCTTACCTCAAACTGGGACTGTTCCTGCTCCCTTCCCACCTAAAGTACAGTGTCATCTTTTTCAAACCTTCCTTCAATCTCATCTACTATCACCTCTGATCATTAACATTATTGTTAGAACAAACACTAAACTCATATAAACACTTTATGACTTGTACTCCTGAAATCACTATTCTTCCATGTAGGACTAGCTTAGTCCTGCACGGAAGCAGCCATTTAGGAGCAGCATGGCAGCGTGCCATGCATATTAATGAAGGCGCGCTGCCTGAGCTCCTAAACGGACATGGAGCATGTACGAGTGCAGGGGGTGTGTCTGACAGCAGAGCTTTCATAATATACACGTCCCTGCAATCAAGAACAGCAGTTTAGCAATAAGAATGAGTGAGAGCACTCATAGGTGTTTGCATACCCCCAGCAACATCCCCCACGTTTATAAGAGCAATAGTTAAAATATAAAATATAAACAAGCTAATTTTTTTATCAAACAGATAAAATTTAACCATAGGTGCATGGGTTTGCCCATTGCTTAGCTACGTATACTACAGCTTAAATGGCACAAGAGGATAAATATCAAGATATATGCAAATAAAGCAGTACTGCAATAGTGTAGTGGGCAGAACATTTGCCTTATGAGCAGTCATTCCCGGTTTTAGTCTCACTTTCCACGTCAAATCACTTTATGAACAATATTTTTTGTTGCATAACCTACTAAATAACATATATTTGTGAATAGGAATACTGCATTAAATGTAGATGTGAGGTGTCATTGTCATAATATTGTAAAATCCATAGATAATCACAAGTGTCCCATACAGTATATGTACACATGAATCAGGAATACAAATCGAAGGTACAATGTGTAATGAATGATAAATCCATAGAGTGTCCAAATCCATCACCTTCCCAAGAATCATTTTACATTTCTGTCTAAATTAGTGCGGGGGTAAATGGGAGTAAGCACTATTAAGCAGTAGTAAGTGGGATTAAGCCCATGTACGTGGGGGTAAGCAATGCGCATACAGGTTAAGCAATATTGAAGCTAACCTTCTGTAAGCATATTTAACCTGAAGTTAGCATTGCTTAGCTTCGTGCAAACCCTCTTACAATTGCTTAAAAGTGCCTTAATCACTCTGTATGCAGCAGCTGTTGTTCTGGCCAGAAACAAAATAAACAGCCCTTGCAGGTCTGGAAGCCAGGACTCTGTACACGATAGTCACAGTAGTTAACCACCAAGCCATCACAGCAGTATGTAAGACTGAGGTATCACCAAACAGATCCTCACTATAGGAAAATCAAACTTAACATGTGAAACGAATCTATATACAGTTTTATGTTGTATAACCTACTACATAACATAAATATGTGAACTGGAGTACTGCATTAGGTCCAGATGTGCGGTGTCATTGTAATAAAGTATTGAAATCCCTTAATAAACACAAGGACCCCATACAGTGTATGTACACATGAATCATGGATGCCAAACACATATATAACATGTAATGAATAATAAATCAATGCCAAACAGCAAATGGTATGCAAATTAAAAATTAAGCAATGCTAAGCATTGCACAGCCCAGCTTACTAGGTGTAAGCAATGTGTAGGCCAGCTAAATCAGTTTGTATACTCCTTTAAGCAATGCCAACCTTAGGTAAGTAGGATTTCCCATAGCTTAGCATTTTAAAAAACGTCCAATCACAGCAAAGTGCAGGAAATCGGCCCTATTTAAACCCAACAGGTGGGAATACATCTCATAACTGGTTGCAGCTTCCTCCTGTAGGCACTATGATTGGTATGGGAGAGGAATTGCATTTTCAGGTGCAGCGCTGGGGCATCCAAGAGTCCAACATCATGGCAGGACTCCTTGTTAAAGACCATGACCAGAGACTGCTGCAGGGCCAGTATCAGGGTTCCCAATATAAAGCAGAAGCCTGGGATGATCTTGCCCCTGACCTCACCAGTGCCACTGGCATACCTCAAACTGGTGAGCAGGTCAGGCATCACTATGCCGACTTGAAGCGTAGAAAGAGGGATCTCTTGGATCAGTGGATGCAAGAGGCTAGGAGGACGGGGGATGTCCCAGCTGTGTGTAAGTATCAGTCCACTACCTGTTTAATAATTGTCTGCTCATGTATATTATGGATAGGTATAGTTAAATATTCCTCTTATGTCTTTGACAGTGGCAGATGAGTGGGCTGCGAACCAGGAAGCCCATGCCTGTAGATTGTAGCGGTTGCGTTGCAAGGCAGGTTAGTAATACTCTTGCATGTACTGTCATAAGAAATAAATCTAAAAGTAGTAGTTAGTTAATTGGCTGTATAAAACCTGTATTGTTAAAGGCATGTACTGCATACACCAGAGAATATGGCAGGAAGAGTCTCATGTAGGTTGCATGTAAATAAAAAGATAACAGCCTGACAATAAAGGTCTAACTGCTGGACTGCATGTGTTTACTCTGGTATCATATGGTAATGTAGAGTTGCAATCTCTTAATAGTACTGTTGTTTTAAGCACTGTTACCCACACTGTACTATATAAATAAAATGTGTAGGAATGTCTGTATATGACTATTGTAATCACACGAGGTCATAGTGTACAACTCAGTGAAACTTAGACAGAAAACAGTGAAACGATAAACAACCTAAACCAAATAGCACACTCAACTGAGACGTGAAGTGTTGCATTTTTAACACACACAGCAATGGTTCAAATCTTGGGAGTGGTAGTAAGCTGTATGCTGAATCATACCCCACAAATGTACAGATATGTCCGGAATGTTTAGTTAATTGGCCCATATCTGCTGCCTGTCTCCCTGGCAAATCAGTGGGATGATCCCAGACGATTAGTCAGAAAATAATGAAATACAACTGACTGTCAGACATCTAGAAGAACAGACCTGTCACTCTAGCAACTCCCCAAAATGTTATGAGAATAATAAGCCAAGTATGTCCCATCTAAAAGCCCACGTTGTGAAGCTGTGACCAGAGTGTGTGCTGTAATTGAGTGAGACGTATGTGCATATTACTAATGTGGAATCTGGTAATATGTGTGGCAACATTCAGGTAGTGCTAACAAACATTGCCCCCACAGGTCTGTCAGATAAGAAAAATGTGCCTAGAAATAAAAGATTGAAATCCTGGACTGGTACTGTTTATTCTGGTATTGTAAGGCATTGTTAGTGTTGCAGTTGCTCTGAATAATAAGGTATTACTCATCACTGTCACCCACACTGTGCTACATAATAAAAGTGTCTAGGAAATCCTGTATAAGACTACTGTAATTTCAAGGTCAGATTGAAAAACCACATGAGACTTATAGACAGAACTCAGAAAAGAGATACACAGCACTATCTGTATAACGCACTCAACTGTGACGAACACTGTCTTATTTTTAGCAGACACAGCCATGGTTCGAATCTTGGGAGTGGTAGTAAGCTGTATGCAGAATCATACCCCACAAGCATACAAAATTGTCTAGAATGTCCAATTAATTGGCCCATATCTGCTGGCTGTTACCCTGTCCCCTGGCATATCAGTGTGCTAATCTCTGACATGTAGGCATAATTTCATGTCATATAACTGACTGTCAGGCCTGTACATATTTGGAAAATGTCAATGAAAACAAACCTGTCATTGTACAACTCACCAAAGGTTTAGGAAGGCAATAGTCAAAATACATCCCTGTTCACCTGCATGTGGTCAAGACATGCCCAGAGTGTGTGCAATAAGAAATGGACAGGTATGTGCATAACATCAACCTGGAATCTGGGAATATGTGTAGAAACAGTTAAGTAGTGTTAACAAACAATACCTCCACAGGTATACCAGGTAAGAGGTGTATACTGCAGGTAAAACTCAGTTCATGTATATAGTTGTCTACATCCATACCACTGTCCAAAGTAAGGCCATAGAGTAGTGTACTAATACCTGTAAGGTACAGACCACAGCACTGACTAGGAAAGTAATTAGAACTACAGGAATATACTAGTTGTTAATTGACATCCTCTCCCACCACCATATCTGCAACAATAAACTAAATACACAACTCAATCGGTATGTGCTCCATTAAATCTACTGTTGGGACATATGTCCTATTGTTTGATAAATATTGAAATTTGTTTCTATGCATATGCCATGTTGACATACTTCCACATTGGTGGCATGCTGCCATCAATGTACCTGCATGCTGTTGTAATATCCACTGTGGTTCCATATATACATGTGTTCTGTTTGCTATGCAACTGTTCCATATCTGGTGTTTTGGGTTAATGGGAATATCTATGCATGCTGTTATACCTAATCCTGGAATGTGTTGACTATTACTAACCCACATATGTTGGAAAATTGAAACACCATAGCGGACCCACCTGTCCCACCTCATCTGGCCAAGGCACCAGCATGTCTGGGGCCCACCCTGGGACCTCCTTGTCCACTGGTCCTGCACCACCTTTGGGTGGAAATGCCTCAGGGGATGGGGCTTGCCCCCTGGGAGCAGGCATGAACAGGACACTGTCAGCTGTCACTAGGTCCGGGGCGTGGGTGCATAGCGAGCTCCGCAGGGAGTTTGGAGAACTGCTACGCCAGCTTGAGGGCTGTGTGTCACAACTAGAGGGTCAGCCTTGCCCTCCTACTCAGCCCCCAGCACAGCCACCTTCGGGGTTGTGAAGGTGCAGTGGTGAATACCCATGTGTGGGAACCTCAGTCCCACTGTTTCCACTAGGGGGCTCATGGGCTTCCGATTTCCAAACACCCCTCCCCATCAAAGGTGTTTACCCCCCACATGTGTCATAGACCACCCCTATATGCTGTCTTGTCTGTCTTGTCTGTTATCCTACCCAACCTACCTTTCCAAATATACCTACAATTCCTCCTCAACATCTCACTCTCAGTATGTAGGTAAGACGGAAAGACATTTACGGCAAAGAATATATGAGCACATGCATGTATGATATCAATAGCAAAAAGGAAACAAATGCCTTATACAGACACACACTAATTTGTACAGGAGCTAATTTCAAGTTTTGGATACTGGAAATGGTACCCAGGAATAATAGAGGGGGGGGATTGGGAAAATCAGCTTAGCTATAGAGAACTTGTTTGGCAACTACGTTTGGATTCCAACACACCTCCAGGGATGAATGACCATGTGTCACTTTTACCAGCCCTAAAACTAAGGGCCAACAAGGTAAAAACACAAAACAGAAATAGGAACAGCAATAAAAACAAAAACAATTGAATTTTAAAACTAATTTTTAAAATTGTTGTTTATTTATTTATTTATTTATTTAAAAACATATATATATATATATATATATACATTTATTGATTATGTATGTATTTTTACATATCACTTATAGAAGTATATGTATAAGCATATGATTTTAAATCAAGAGTTATTAGTGGTAACTATTTTATGCTATTTTATACTGTTTGACATAAATTATATATACCACTTATATTTATATTTACATCTTACAATTCGTATTTCAATATACATATTTATAAATACCATTACTAAATTTGTAAGTCATCCCACTTGGACAGATTTGTAAGTCAGGTTACGATGTAATGTTTTTTTCTAAGCATAGCTATTTCAGAAAGCACTTTCTTAAATGCATTTATAAGTTTTATGTTGTGTGAGTCAAACTGAAACGCTTAGGTAAACTTTCAAGTGTACCTAATTAATTTAATTAATTTAAATTAATTAACTAACTAACAACAGGATGTATAAACGATTTGGCAGAGCAGTAGCATTTATTCTAATGAAGTTTCTGGCTGAGGAAATGAAAGCGCTTAATCCTTGATGTAATGTTTTTTATTACTTTTGTTCAATAAAACAGTTTTCTAACTCTATGGACTGCAGAGTCTTGGTCAAGAACTGTGCAAACTACAACATTGTGGGTCTACCTTTATTGGTTCCTGGTTACGGGAAATTGGTGTGTTTTACTGTCTTGTCTGTTATCCTACCCAACCTACCTTTCCAAATATACCTACATTTCCTCCTCAACATCCCACTCTCACCTGAAAAAAAAAGGGCAATTTGTTCCCAAAAAAAATCTCGCCCCATACATAGCTGTCCATTTCACACACCTGTCCACTGGACACATGTAATCTAGTCTGATTGGTTTCACAACATATTATTGTTGTCCTCACCCCTGTCTTAGGGGTATGAGTGTCCAAATCTACCTCCAAATCAGTGTATATGCACAGCTGTTGCTGTAGAAGAAATGGGCAGCTATGAACCTTCCCTACATCCGTCCTGCACATCCCTAGCTATTTTCCCTACTGTCTTTCCTTCTTTGTGCCCCTTTTTCATCACTTTCCTATCATTTTAATTTCTTTTAAAGAAATTAGCACAGGGTAAGCAGGAGTAAGCACTTTTAAGCAGCAGTAAGTGGGTTTAACCTTGTTTGCACAGGGGTAAGCAATGCCTATACAGGTTAAGCAACTGAGAAGCTAAATCAGTATATGACACTATAACTGTAAGTTAGCAGTGCTTACCTTCATGCGAACCCACGGAAAACCCCTTACAACTGTTTAAAAATGTCTTAATAACTCTGTATCCAATGGCCCTTGCTCTGCCCAGCAACAAAATAAACAGCCTCTTCAAAGCTTGAACCCAGGATCCGGCACACCATAACCAAAGTGATTTACCACTAAGCCATGTCAGATATACATAACTCTGATGTTTTCAAAAACATATCATCCAGCATAGTAATTCAACAGTACAGGGAATGTATTTACACATGTAGATGTATGTGTGTGTGTCTATATTACATCATTGCACACTTAAAAAAAGGAACGATGATTAATCGACACCATGTAAACAGAAGCTTACAATGTCAAAACCTTAGAACTGTTCCAAAAAAAAACTTTAAAACATTACATTAAACATACCAAGTCAGAGATCGCACTACAGTGCCACAAATGGCAAAGTAACAGAAGCAGCCAAGCAATTTCTTTCCCAGAGAAAGAATTTGCTTAAAAGCTGCTTCGCTATTTTGCCTTTACATTCTTTTACATTCGATCAAGATGCATTCAGCAGAATAGATCTGCAATCACGTAACAGGAACCCTATATATATATATATATATATATATATATATATATATATATATATATATATATATATATACACATATGCATACATCTATATATATATATATATATATATATATATATATTTATTTGTATATATATATATATCTATATATATAGATATATATATATATATATATATATATATATAGCAATATATATATGTATGTAAGTATATATATATATATATATATATATATATATATATATATATATATATATATAAGAGAACATAACAAATACATAGATGACCAAAGGCACTGTTAATGGGGGTGAGGGGGCCCAAGCTAAAAACTTCTTGAAAGTATTAATATCACCCCCCCCCAACTGCAAAACAGATCTGCCCTGCAATACAATACCAACTTTTGCAAGTCCCATACCCAGGACCTGACACAACATGGGCACAAGACGTTAACAGTAATCCATCACATCTGTATGATGTCAGGATGGTATCAATAACATATCATGCAGTACAGTCTGGCTACCATAGGGAATGTACACTGTGGTAGCAATAAACATTCCAAAGATACATATACACACACATATATGCAGATACATATATATGTATCTATATGTAACTACACATACACACACACAGATATGTACATATTTAGAGGGTGCACACCATACTGAACAGCCAGTATTCCTACAGTTCCCACCTTATCAAATGGACAGTGTATGAGTCATCCATACAAAAGACAATTGGTGCCTGAAACATATACCCAAAGAGAAGTCAAAGAGAAGTCAAAGGATATGACACCATACACAGGTTTGCATACATAAGAAAGTTTTATTTGTGTACTATTACAGTTGTATATGCCATGACATATAGCTGTTTAGACTTTGAAATACATACAGACAGAATAATGCAACTCTCTAGCAGATCATTTAATTCAGTAATCCGAAAGCATAATATATGTTGTTGTCCAGGCCAAGGCCTTCAAGTAGTACAACAGTAAATACAGACTGGGCCATAGGATAACAATCAATCAACAGTAAGTAATACAGATGTGTAGTCCAGCAGCCTCTAACTACACACTGTACTCAATCCTTAGGGGGGAAAGACGTAAGTTGACTCAATGGGATGTATCTGTTACATAATGCATAACTGAAAACATCACAATCACACTGACAAACAGAACAGTCTGTATGGCAGTAAGTAGTAGGCCAGCAATGTTCCCAAGGTGAAATGTCTGGTAATGTACAGCCATATGCCTTAAGGCAGCATACTACTCATATCCCCTCACATGTTGTAACACCCTAGGTTATTTATGGTGCATACCCCCTATAGACTGACTTACAGGGTCATATAACGCTGTTACATACTCTGACCTCTGGACTGCAGAAGGGCACACATGTTTTGTGCAGCTGAATCCCACATATATATATATATGGACCCTACTCCGCAATATGTGTGGGGGCCACAACAGCACTGGAATGATGGCAGGAATGGCAGCATGACATAATCACAGGCCACTACATAACAACCCCTTACTGCATGCCATATTGGCAAAGCCTGGTATGTAGGTGGAGGACAGAGGCTGGAACACAAGCCTATATGTGAAATGGTGTTGTCATACACTGGGTAAGTTGCTGGTGTTACATGATAGTCTGCAGCATACCCTTAGTCAGGAATATGAAGTCAGAAACATAAATGGATGTAGACATGTACTGATAGCACCCAACACACACTGTCAGTAATATATATGACACAAGACCTGTGTGGTGGAAAGACAAAACATAACAGGCACACCTCTAGCCATCATGTGGATAGACTCACAGTTGAGAGCTATGCAGACAGACTGCATTCCATGTTAAACTAGTATGTACACACAAATCATGTAAAACTGGTGTTATACAATGTACATAACAACACTACTCACTCTCTTTCTGTAGTTCTGGAACCTTATACAAATATGTAGCTGGCCTGAGTCTGCAAGCCCTCTTGTAAGAGGTGTTGCTACCTGCTGTCTGCTATACTGCTGCCCACACACAAGAAGGATGTCCACCATACAGGAAAGGTAAAGGGACCATGCCCATATGATGTAGGGATTTATAGTAGTGGGTTGCCATGACAGTGGTAATTGGAAGTACTACACAGCATGCTGCATGCAGGTAGCAAGTGGAGGACACTGACTGGTGCAGAGACCAACACCTGATCATGTGCATCACCTACAAAATCCATGCTGCAGTCTATTTAAAGCAGCTCAATCCATTTACTGGAGAAAGAATGAGATAGAGAGAGATGGAGAGAGAGAGAGAGAGAGAGAGAGGCTGACAGAGTGAAAGGAAGCTAAAGGCCAAGCCAAAGGCAAAGCAAAAAAAAAAAAAACATCCGGCAAACTATCCAAAACAGACATCATTCCCACAACAGGAATGAAAAGGATAAATACATTCAATTGACTGCAGTACTTGGTCCATAATAATGGGATAGATGATGTGGAATGATTTATATGTGCCATCAGGTGTTGTTGTTGTAATGATGTCCAGCTGAACAACTACTATGGACAATAGTGTCTGTCCCTGTAGATAGTGGGCCATACCCGTCAACTGTGCAGAGCAGCACTGACTGACAAGATGTAAGCCATCATAGTGTGTGTTGTGTAATGGAAAATGTGTATATTACTGTGGCCAATAGCTGGTGGTGGAAGTAATGCCATTATGATGGGTTAACGTGTAATGTAGTATGCTGAAATGCCATAGGTATGTAATACCCTTACCTGCAAACTGTTCCAATATATATACCCTCGTAATGTTAGGCTGCATCCACATGTGGCACCAGTCTGTGTTGTAGCAAGGCAGAACAGGCAGCTGTGCAGGAAGGAGAGTTAGAAAGTGTGGACCTGATGTCTGAATGTACCCCATATATATATATATATATATATATATATATATATATATATCTGTACATATATATATATATATATATATATATATATATATATATATATATATATATATATATATATAGATATAGATATATATATATATACATATATAGATATATATATATATATATATCTATATATATATACACACACACACACACACACACACACATACACGCACACACACACACACACACATATATATATATATATATATATATATATATATATATATATACACATATACACACACACACACATATATATATATATATATATATATACATATATATATATATATATGTATGTCTACAGATATAGACACCTATATGGATTTATATATATATGTATATATATATATATATAAACACATATATACATCTCATAATATATATCTACACACACACACACACACACACACATATATATATATATATATATATATATATGTTTGTCTACATATATACAAACACACAGACATACATATGTATATAAATACATGTCTCCTAGTTTTGCATCACAGTGCTACATGCTATGTGTGAGGAAACATCACACATATCTATACACACATATATATACAGCAGTAAGTGTGTGCAACATGGACGGTTATGTCACGTGTGAACCACTTGTTGGGACCACATTGCCCTTGTCTGTGAAGGTGGGATTGGTAATTTGGGGAAGGATAGCAGGTATATTTGTGGAGGTGGTTTGGGTTGGTAGATAGAGAAGACAGCCTTCAGGGGTGGTATATGACACATGTGGTGGGTAAACACCCTGGATGGGGAGTGTCATCTGTGATGTGGAAGCCCCATGAGCCCCATATGGAAACAATGGGAACAAGGCCCCTACCCATTGCCAGTCACAACATCAGCTTCACAGCCCTGAAGATGCCTGGGCTGGAGGCTGAGCAGGAGGAGCATTTGGACCCTGTGAGTGTGTACTGAGGGCCTCAAGGTGCTGTAGCCCATCCCCAAGTCTCTGTGGAGCTCCCTATGCACCAGACCCTGGACCTGACCTCAGGTGACATGATCATGTCTGTATGTGCCCCTAGGGGGGGACACCATCCTCTGAAGTGTTTCCATCTGAAGGTAGTGCAGGACCAGTAGATGAGGAGGCCCCAGGGTGGGTCCCACATGTGATGTGGCCTGGTAACATGGCCAGAAGGGTTAAGAGAGGTGGTTTTGCTGGCAACTGTTCCATAAACATGCTATTGTGTCACTGTTATAGAACATATGTGGGTAGTAATAGTCCACACATTCCGGGATCATGTCCAACAGCATGCATAGATATCCCCAATAACACAAAACACCAGATGTGCAGCAATCACATAGCAAACAGACCACATGCATATATGGAACCATAGTGGCCCTTACAATGGCATGCAGGTGACATTGTCAGTAGCAGGCCAGCAATAACAGTGTCCACACAGGGAACATGGCTACAAACACATAGCATAAAGTGTGGTACACTACAATATATGTCCCAATGGTAGGTATGCTGTAGCCATACTATAGAGTTGTGTGATCAGATTGTCGTTGCAGATATGGTGGGGGGGAGACAGAGATCTGTATTAAGAACTATGGTAACCTTGCTCTGTGAGTTGCTCAGACCTGTGTCCATCTTTATGTCTTTCAGGCAAGATGTCGCATGGCAGACTACCTGTCTATTTCAGTGGACGAAAATGAGGTCATCATCACACACCTGGTACAGCTCTACCAGGTATTGTTTGGCAGAACAGCCCATGAGCAGCAGGAGTGGACCGCCCTGTGGAACGATCTTGTCCACAGGATTAATGATGTCGGCCTGCATAACTGCAGTTATGAGCAGGTCCAGCATCATTGCATTTACCTACTTTGCAATGCCCATCAGTGTGCTGCTGCAGTCCGGGGGGAATCATCTCACAACAGGAGGGGGGTCATGCCATCCATCCCCCCTTGACACGTGGTGAGGAGCTCCTTGCCAGCCTCATGGCACCTGCCTGCCCACTCAAGCAACAACTGTCGAGGAGTATAGTGGACGTGGGTGATACCCACACACACCGGCAGAGGAGCTTGCAGGTAAGGCCACAGGGCACATCAATAGACCACTGTTGCATATCCATCCGTATCTGTACAGGTAGATTATGCATATGTGAAACGACATACATGTAGTCTGTTGCTGCGTAGTAGTAATAAACAGATGTGCATAAGCTGTAGTATTGTGGACTTGTACTGTTGATGTATTATAATGAGGCACCCACCCTGTACCAATGCCACAGCTGTGGCTACTGACATCACATCTCTCACACACTTATGTAGATCCCTCTGGTATACCTCCATGGCAGCAGCCTGTAGCTGGTGAGTATGGTTTTTGTTCAGGGTTGCCAATACACTGGTCATGTTATGGCTATGGCATATTCCATGCAAACTTTTAACACACCTACCCGTAATGCATGCCATACATGTTCACATATTGTTGCTGTTAACTGCACTGCATCACAGTGGTGACCATGATGATGTATCTGAAAGGTATGTATGATTCCTGCAATATAACTAACATCTTGTCATTCCAAAATGTGTCCACAGAGATGAACATAATGGTGGGACAAATGGACTGCAGTAGGGACATGTGTGAAACAGCACCCTTATACAGTGCTACAACAGTGTATATACTAGTATTACAATGGCAACTGTTACAGATCTACACTACAGCATATCATAATACTGCAGTCCAACAACCCTTAAAACCTGCAATGGTGTCCCAACATGAGCAATGTGTATGTAATATGGAATTGTAGGTTAGGGCAGAAAATATGGGGAATACATACCTTCACAAACAGTGGAAGCATATGTGTGCACACACTCTAGATAAAATATAGTGGAAGCAGCTGTTGAGGTACTGACTGCATGCATTTGTCATGGGAATGCACCTTCCAGCAAGTACATGTCCCCAATATCACATCAAGTATTGGTCTGCTGTCCAAGACGTTTGGCCATCAGATGTGCTCACTTACCTGCAACAGAGGCAGTTGTGGCTTGCACACATCTTACATGAAATGGTGTGGGCCCCATACCCAACAGGTAGCACCTAGGAGCGGGACATGTAGCCATACCTCACCATTGCATATACCATGGCAAACAGTGCAGACAGTCATTTATGTGGCAAGGATGTATGGTACAGGAATGATGTAGGAAATAAACAGATGGCCATCCAAGACAGATGATGTCACATGTAGCAAACTGGTCATACGGGCTGCATAGTAATATGCCACAATACTGAGGGGGTTGCAGGAATGTCTAGCAAGTACTGGCTGTGCAGTACCCATGTTAGGAATTGCCTGGACTCTGCAAACATATGGCCTATGGGTTAGTGTAATCAGATGTGACAGTTGTACCACAGGAAACATCAGTCAGGCCTCTCTACAGGTAGTGTATGCGTAACAGAAGAGGTCCCCAAAAGTCATGCATTGCAATGTGTAGTGGTGGAACATGACCACTTTGGAAACCTACAGACAGTACCATGCATGATACATGTGCTGCACAACCAATGCCTCACCCCACCTCAGGCCCACCATCCCCATCTGTACCATGCCAGTGCCAGCGCATACCTTTATGTTTGCCATTCATTAGCTGTGACTAGGCTGTTATACGTGGTGTTCAGTGCTTGGGACACTGCAAAGTGACACACGTGTAGGCCATAGTTGTGAAGCATCTGCAAAAAGGCTAAAGGTGGGATGGGTGTGTCATTATGACACACCAGTGCACTGCAGCAGGGATCCAAAGGATGCTATGAATGGCTGTATCTGCACACAGTTAGGGTCAGGAACTGTGGCATACGTAACCCTGACTCCACAAAAATAGCGACGGCAGTGTGTGAACTCCAAGGGATGTGCACATGAGTTGACTTTGCAATCATGCAGAGTTGAGGGACATGTATAGGGCAGACTGACCATATACTGGCAAATGCAGATGGCCAATGCTAGTATACCCCTGCCAGGAATAGTGAGTGCTGTAGTACACATAACAGTAGGCGCAACAAACCATCATGAAAAGGGCATGCACACATATGCACCCATGAAGTGTATGCATCTCAGTCAGCAGTGGCATAACTAACACATTTGTTAGACACTGCATTTGAATATACATGACATATGTCACATATCAGGTTCATGTAATGTTAACATATGCAGTAATGTGGTCCCATGGCATATCAAGGAAGAGGGCGTCATATCAATAATGGTGTGTATGTGTACACTCCCCACAGTCACGGTAAGGTTTGACGGTTATCAGTGTAATAGTATCATATTGGTCATACATGCACCGCTGATGATGACAGCTGCAAATCAGACATCAGGCATTCACAAATGACATCTGTCCACATATCATCCCAGGTATGTGTCAGGCAAACACATAGGGGCTGTGAGCATTATAGCAGGCATAACTGACACAGTAGTACACATTCAGTGGTGTGTACACCTGTATGGTATGGCGCACAGCACATGGCAGGGTGCAGAACAGGTGCATAGCAATACTGTGTACATGGGTGCAGTGTTTTTCAGGGAAAGGGGCATCACCTACTAACACAGCCCATGCATCACACACATGCATACTGCTGCTACCATGGATTGACTATAGCTGCACTGCATGCTGTTGAGTACCATATGTTATGCATGTTGACAGATGGGTAATGGGAGGTCTGTGTGTACTATCTTTGTGCAACCTCACCGGTAGGTGTGTGTGTGTGTTTTTTTGGGGGGGGTATTTTGTCTGTAAGTGCAATCTGGTGGAGTGGAGGGGGTTGATGCATGTAGGATGTGTGTGTGAATGTGTGTTTGTGTGGGTGTCCATGTAGGCACATGTGTGATTGTGGGGTTGTTCATACGCCAGCACTTCCCTTTGGAATTGTGCAGTACATGGACATGGATTGACACATGAGACAGCATGAATACTTGTCTGATATGTAATCTCAGGACAACTGATAGTATAATAAGGTCTGTAGCATGGAATATGCATTGGAAGGGAAACTAGACACCAGGTACACTGTTAAAATAGCAATCACAAAAAGGTGAAAGACTACCCACGTATGCAGCACTACAGATGCATTAGGGAATTACTAGACAACACCAGGGAGTGTATCCATATGTTACTGTTGTCCACATAAAAAGTTGATTGAGCAACAGATCTTGCATCTACTGAGCAATAGTTACATATGACACTCCAGTGTGTGACATTATTGAGTGACCATAGCAGCCCCTAACATATGGGAGCCATGCTCACGAAGTCCAGACATACCCAGGGTGAACACTGGATGACAGCAGTGAGCGGTTGTAAAACCTACTCCAATCAAATCAAAGAGGTAATGGAGTAACAGGTCATGTTTTGTGATCACTTATCTAGGCAATTAGAAGAATGATATGTTACTGATCGGTATTAATGAGTGTATGTTTCCAAGTGTGATTCAGGATGGGGTACTTACGTGAATAAACTTGGGAGAGTCTGTAAACTCAGGGACAGGTAGGTATTATGGTGGAATGTCAGGATGAGTGTGTGTGTGTGTGTGTGTGTGTGTGTGTGTGTGTGTGTGTGTGTGTGTGTGTGTGTGTGTGTACTGTTAAGGACTGCCATACAGTTCTTAAAGTGCATTTCTTGTTTTCCCCTCACAGGTGGCTATGTGGGTCAGGATCCCTCCTGCGTGCAATCTTATGCTGGTGTCCATACAGACACTGAAAATGATGACAGCTGTGTTGCACAGGTGAGGTTGTCTGAGGCCGAAACTGCGCCATCATTTGACGTTCCCCTGTTATCCACCCCATCTCCGCACACAGTCACAGTGCTTATAGATACCCCATTACCAGTGGCCATAGCAGAGGGACAGTTGGATGTTGGTGGCAGTGTACAGGACAGTATGGTATCTATGGCTGCTGTGTCTGAACACAGCAGGCATAGCTAGATGTCTGGCAGGGCACCACATAGGCAGATATATCGGAGTGCTCGTGGGAAGGCCACTGGTCATCGTGCCCCTGGCAGAAGTGCCATATCTGGTACTGCCAGATGCATGTTTCAGGCTTTCATGGGGGTGCAGGAATGTATGGAACTGTACACCAGACAAGGTCTAAGGCTGCAGAGGACTGCTTTTTCATCTGTAAGTGACAACATCCATGATCTTGCAGGTGCCCTCTGTGATTATACAGAGGTCATGAATAGATGGTTGGAAGAGATGGTGGGCCTCATCGACCGTGGATTGTCCATGCTAGAGCATGTGTTGGGAGTGAGGCAATAGCCGCATGAACGTAGGCCAGCAATACCAACAACTGGCAGTCAAAGTGGACATGCAAGGACACCAAGCCACTCCTGTAGTGGTAGTTCCAGCCCCAGCACTGCAAGGGGGGGTGCTGTCCACACCACATCACACCACAGCAGGCCACGTGCACATGGCTCTGGCCAGTCCCAGAAGGGTCCTGGATCCAGCGGACATATTTCATCATCAGGGGAGAGTAGCATATCGAGGCCTGTACCTGGATGTGCCTGTGGAACCCCTGGCAGACACAGTCCACATGTCCGTGGCCAGAGGTGATGAACTGCACACCCTGCCAGGTATGGTCTGCAGCTGTCCAAGAACTGTGTGCATGCATACCCACACACTATACAAACACACCTAGGGCAACCCTATAACTACACACACCACATCACCATGCCCATATCAGCAACATACACCACTCACTCACACACATGGTGTCAAACGTATGGCCCACACTAGGTCACTTGCAAACTAACAACACACCCGGTGCATATGATGATACCTGTGCCACATACCTGTCATCCTTAACATCGATGCAGGGACAGGCTAATATGGTTCTGATGCACATGGTGACTGTACTATAGTGTACCAATGAACTGCTGTGTAACATGTTGACATTAGTAATGTTTAATGCTTACATGTCAGGTAGTGTAGCTGTCCAGCCATGATGCATTATAGCTGCTAGCAACACTGAGTGATTGTGGTCTCCATAATGTTATTCATTTGTGTTGTAGGTGTGCATGTGTCAGCAGAAGGATGGTCTGCTGTCACATCTCACAAGGGATATGTCACTGTGGGTGACACCATGGCTGTGCCATATCCTGGGAACAGTTGAACACATCACAGGTCTGTATAAGAGTTACTGCCTGTGCCACATGGACATATGACCCCCTGGGACATGTATATTCAGCAACTCAAAGTAGATCCCTCCACATGCATGCAAACTCTTACTTGGCAACACTGGGACTAGACCCCTACCTAGGTATGCAGTGTTACTGATGTGTGTAGCTTTAATTGCACACACCACACAGCATTTAGGATGAGGTGTGTTCCAGGTTACATGTTACATGCAGAACACCCCCAGACATGTACAGTATGGTAATGGGGGATGTAATGGTTGTATATGGACAATACATAGTGTGACATACCATCATATACACATTAACAAACACATAACAGGCGGACACACATCCATGAGACCTGGATCTATCAGTGCTAACTTGCCAGTGTGTCCAACATACAGGTAGGCTGCACACAGCACATGCATAACTGGGCTGGATAGTGTTATCAGTTACCTGTATGGTTGATGGTGATAGTGGTCACTATACAGTGGTAAATGGGACATGTACCGGGGGTACCATGGTATAATGACAGTATACCCAGCACCCACATCCTATTGTGGATTTGTGCACACTGGAACCCATGATGACACTCTGACATACCCACCATCAAACATTGACTAGAACTGCAGTACAACCCCTTGTCCATCCCAAGAGTGGTACTACAGAGATATGCATCTAATGCACATGCCACAGGCAAAGTAGGTTGATGCATTGTCATGCCTCTCCTATGGGCAGCAACATCACTATCCACAATACTGTGTGGCAATGCATATTGTAATAGGAGTATGTGGCCTTGGATTACCATACCCTACATATATACACACATGCACACATACACATACTTGTCAGAACTCAGTGGGTATCCCATGCCTATCAACCCATTTGTACAACAGTGATGTGCTGGTACTGCAAGGCTCAGGTAGCCTTTAGGAAGATGAGCATAACAAGGTACATGTAATGTCTGGTACAGCAGCAGCCACATCTAACTA
>NC_056736.1:352386945-352451945 GCF_019279795.1 Protopterus annectens | reverse complement strand
CTATTGTAGGGACGGGACAGGGTGCCATGTCCTCTGTAGTCTGCTGCAATCAAACCATGGTTACTATCTGTGGGCAATATGCATGGAACTACCAACATAGTGGTTGTTGCCTAGCCGAGTGTGTTTGTGTATGAGACATGGGTTGAGAGTGTTCTCTGGGTAATACATGGGTTTTCTAAATTGTTCACCAGGCCTTGATGTCACATGTAGGGGTATGGATTGTCAACCCCAGCCTATCTGCAGTTTGACATTTATCATTGTAAGGTGGACATTGTGACATATAATAGGCCCACCATATAAGAAATTTGCAAAGCTTGCTCCACAATGAGTCCAGTTGTTACACACTCACAACCACCTTCACATATGAATGACAAACATACACCAAGTCTGACAGTTCCCATGTCTGGGAGTGGAACTCCTACCTAACTAGTACATCACACTACAGCATTACACAGTTATAGAATACATCACAGAGATTACTGGGTTGTTTTTCCCCAAAGGTGTATTTCAAAGTGTATGACATCAGTAATCTTGACAAAGAAGGGCAATGGAAGTTGTAGTTACTGTGAATGGCCTCAAAAGCATTGCTCCCTACACATACAGAAAAATACCCACACTTGTCATGTCTGAGAATAGAACTCCTACCTAGCTAATGTATCACATTACAGCAGTACGCAGTTATAGGACATACCACAGAGATTTCTAGGCTACTCTTTCCCCAAAGGTATATTTCAAAGTGAATGACATCACCAGGCTTGCCAAAGAAGGGCAATGGAGGGTTGTAGTGACTGTGAATCATCTCAAAAGCATTGCTCCCTACACAAACATCCACACTTGTCATGTCTGGGAATAGAATGCCTACCTAACCAATCTAGCACACTGCAGCAATACAGAATTATAGAATGTGCCATGGAGATTACTGGGCTACTTTTTCCCCCAAATGTGTATTTAAAAGTGAATGACATCAACAACCTTGCCAAGGTTGGGCAATGGACAGTGTAGTTCATAGGTTCATAGGGTCATATGTTGATACTAGGCTATTGGCCCTAGGGCCTATACATGCCTAGACATGACAATTCCCTGGCTATGACTTCCCACAATATTTACTTTCCTGCATCCCTGTCTAGCAGGGCAGCTGACATGATCCCCAGGGTAAATTTCCTATCTCCCATTCAATCATCCAGGTTCCTTTTGAAGAGGGCCAAAGAGGCACTCTGCTTGACATGTATGGGCAATCTATTCCAGAGTCTGGGGAGCCTCTGCATCAGGAACACGTCCCTCCTGCATGTATTGTTCATTATGATGTCAGGATTTGGATCCCTGGAGCATGTGGCTGTGAGAGTTTGGAATGAATTCTCTAAGTGTAGCATGTCCAACAGCTGTGGGTTTGACATAGCATGGTATATTAAGCAGAGATCACCTCTGAAAACACAATACATGACAGAGTATAGATGGATGATTTTCAGACGGTTAGCATAGGGCATCTGGTTTAGGCCTGTGGTCATTTCGTGAGGTATGCCTGCAGCCTCTCTACTTCTTGCAGATGTCTTGTGAGGTACATACATAATGGGCCATTGTAGTCTGTACTGGGTGTACTGAGAGATGACTACAGTGGGACAATGGCCCCCTTTTTCTGGATGTAAAGCCCTTAGTGGGAGGTGTACCACATAGATGGGTTTCCCAACTGTTTTGGCAATGTGGTTATCAAAGGTGAGACCACTGTCCACCTGTGTCCCTAAGTCTGTTATCACATTTTAGGTGTTTAATGTACTGCCACCTATGTGGTACTTCACAGGTACATGTCTCTCCCCAGTGGGGATAACTATATAACTATATATTCCTTGGCATTGATCTTGAGGCCATGACTCAGGCACCAAGCATGTCTTTCTGTAAGGCCCTTCTGTAGAATATCTAAATCATGTGCGGATTCAATATTGACTCACAGTGTGCAGTCATCTGCGACCTTTGTTTGCCGGTGTCCCTTACTGTTGGACTGTACTTCAGAGCAGTAGATGCCAAACCAGGGCGGTGCCAGGACTAAATCCTAAGTTACTCCAACTGTCACTTGTCTGGGGCTTGGGTTGATTTCACCTACATTTACAGTGTGGGTTTGATCAGTACAGCAGTTGACAGCCCATGGGGTCACATAAGGATTAATGGCCAGCTTGATACATTTATCTATGATTCCAGACTGGGGGATGGTGTCAAAGGGCTTGTTGAGGTCTGGATAGGCTGTGTGAACCACCTTACCCTCATCCACAGCACTGGAGATGGATTCACAGTTGTCATTCAGGTTGAGGTGACTTGATCGGCCCTTCACAAACCCAACCTGGTTAGGGTCCACTGTTTGCAGGTTGCCAATGCCTTTGTTTTAATTTCCATGATAATACATTCCATGGCCTTGCTGATCAGGCACACCATACTGCTGGGGTTGAAGTTCCCAGGATCCAAGGTGGATCTCCCCTTGTGGACTGGGATAACTGTAGCTGTGTGCCACACAGTGGGCAGGAAGCCTGAGGTGTGGCTATGATTAGACATGGTACGTATTTGAGGTGTCAGTTCAGTATGTAACTCATATAGTACATAGCCTGGGATGTTAACTGGTCCCATGGCTGCTGATGTCATAGCTCTGTAGAGTGTGGCTTTTACCTACATGGCCATTATTACTGGAATATGGCAATCTATCCATGTTGAGATGGCCCTTTGGGGGTTGGGAGGTGGGTACAGTTGGCACTGAATCGATCTGCCTAGATATTGGCAATATCCCTGGGAGTAGTATAGTTAATACCATCCTGTTGTAGCTCACATCAGTTCTGAGCATTGCCATTTAGATTCCTCACATAGCTATGGAATGGCTTGCAGTTGTCTTTGGCATCTTTGGCTATATTATGTTCGTAACTAGCTTTGGTGGATGTTATGAGGGATCTCTGCCTTTTACTGTAGTTGGTAAGGGAGTATTTTCATCCTGGAAATTCCCCCATTTATGAAACAGTTTCCTCCTTTTGTTGTACAGTATGTTTATGGCAGGGGGGCCACCACATTGGCTTTCTTTTCTTGGTGGGGAGCATCTTGGATCAATATTGGATGGCGCAATTCATGCACGAGTGGATGTGCTTGTACAGTGCCTTCATGTATGATTCAGCAGTTGTCCTTTCAGTTTCCATCTGCATGAGTGTCATGATGTTTGTCACATCTGACTTGTGTAGCATGACATTGGCTTTGGAGATGTGTTTTACGGAGGTTACCTTACTGGGGTGTGGGGGAGGGATGTTGATGTTAAGGGTCATTAGCTCATGGGCAAACCTGACCACCAATGGGGTGCCCATAGGTGTGAACCGTTGATTTCCCATGTTAGTGATGAACAGGTCTAGGATATTTGAGCCCCTGGTGGGGCTATGGGTTACTTGATCCAGGGCATTGGGAATTATGACTTCCAAGAACCATTGGGCACATGTGTTGATACACAAGTAGTTTTCCCAGTTAATGGCAGGGTAGTGTAAGTCACCCAGTATTAGGGTGTTTGCTTGTATCATAATATTTCACAGTATGTTTTAAAAGCTGTAACGGGTATCATGGGGCATGATGGGGGATCTGTAGCAAGCTATACAATTTGTAATGCAGTCTAACCTGTTAGTTGCACCGGGGGTATTTCAGACACATTCTGTTGGGCAAGTAGCCTGGTGGTGTGAATATCCTTGGTGAATATGGACACTCCTCCACCTTTATTGTTTTTGTCCTGGTTTGGTGGCCAACAGGTGTGGTGAGAGTTGTACCTGGTATTGCAGGGGTGCTCCCTGGAGGCTTGGATCAGGTCTCTGTTACTGCACAGTTATTGTCGTTCTCCATTTTTAGGTGTGCATAGTGACTGTGAATGTCCAAAAGAACATTTATCCCTACGCACACACACAGAGTTTCACAGTTGCAATATTTGGGAATAGAACTCCTACCTAACTGGTATATCACACTACAGAATTACACAGTTATAGGAGGTGTCACACTACAACATACGCAGTTATAGGTTGCGCCACAGAGATTACTGGGCTACATCTTCCCCAAAAGTGTATTTTAAAATGAATGACATCAGCAGGCTGACCTATTAAGGTTGTAGTGACTGTGAATGGCCTCAAATGAATTGCTCCCTGCAGAGGCAAACATCCACACTTGCCATGTCTGGGAATAGAACTCCTACCTAACTAGTTTATCACACTACAACATTATACAGTTATAAGACATGCCACGAAGATTACTGGGTTACTTTTCCCCAAACATATATTTCAAAGTGAATGACATCAGCAGGCTTGCCAAAGCAGGGAAATGGAGGTTGTAGTGACTGTGAACGGCCTCAAAAGCATTGCTCCCTATACAGACAAGCAAATACACACACACAAACCTGTACAAATCCACACTTGCTATGTCTGGAAATAGAACTCCTACCTACCCAGTTCATCACACTACAGCATTACTCAGTTATAGGATGTGCCACAGAGATTACTGGGCTACTCTTTTCCCAGAGGTGTATTTCAAAGTGAATGACATCAGCAGGCTTGGTAAAGAAAGGCAATGGAGGTTGTAGTGACAGTGAATGGCCTCAAAAGCATTGCTCCCTACACAGGCAAAGAAATACACATCCACACTTGCCATGTCTGGGAATAGAACTCCTACCTAACTATTTGTCACACTACAGCATTACGCAGTTATAGGATGCACCATGGAGATTACTGGGTTTCTCTGTCCCCAAAGGTGAATTTCAAAGTGAATGACATCAGCAGTCCTGCCAAAGTAGGGCATTTGAAATTCTAGTGAGTGTGACTGGCCTAAAAAGCATTGATCCCTACGCAAATACGCACACACACACACACACACACACACACACACACACACACACACACACACACACACACACACACACACACACACAGTTGTCACATCTGGGATTAGAACTCTTACCTAACTAGTACATCATACTACAACATTATACAGTTATAGGACACACCACAGAGATTACTGGGCTGTTATTTCCCCAAAGGTGTATTTCAAGGTGAAGACGTCAGCAGGCTTGCCATAGTAGGGTGATGGGGAGTGCAGAGTGTGTGTGCATGGGCCATAATCCATTCATCTAGAGGCAGACACACAACACTCAGGCACACACAGGTTTATATTCCACAGGTACATGTATACAACTGCTAGATGACCACTGATCTATACAGTCATGTTACACAGTTAGCACAAATACCACAGACACTGTAGTGCTGAGGGATACCAGAGGCAAATGTCTATGGTTATTGACATTTGCACATCATGTGGTTTTAGCCAGTTGGATGTGTGCTGGGTGGGACAGGCCTCATGGTGGGAGGCTCTTTGTTACTGTCACTCTTTTCCACACATCTATGCATGTGCATTTTTGGCCTGTTATAGTGTGTTGTCCTTGGATATATGTGTGTATTCCTATCCAATGTGTGCGCAAAGCATGACTGGTGTGTACTGAGGAGTGTATGCACTAACATCTGCGACTGTCAGATATGTATGGTCCACTGTTGTTGCCAGACATGGGCTTCATTTCTGTAAGTGTGTGAGCATGACCAGTATGACCTTTCAGTATTTTGTTGTCTGACATGGCCTTCATTTCTGCTAAGTGTGGGAGCACGCCCAGTATGTCCTTCTGTATTGAATTTGTGAATCCATTCCAGGTAGATTGTACTCCAGTGCAGACGTTTGTGTTCTACACCTACAGCTAGCAAACTGTTTCTGCAGGATATCTGTAGATCGGTTGACAATATGGGGTCAAAATGGGCAAAGGATAGGGGGTTACTGTAGGTAATTGTGTCTGTGCTGCTTCTGCTACATGGTCCTGGTGTTAGCAGAGATATTCAGACATATGTATTGTTTTACACTGTATAAGGAGATGAGGTGCACGGCAAAGAGAGAGGTGGTGAAGGCTAAGGATAAGGTGTATGAAGAGTTGTATAAAAGGTTGGACACTAAGGAGGGAGAAAAGGACCTGTACTGATTGGCTAGACAGAGGGACCTAGCTAGTAAAGATGTGCAGCAGGTAAGGGTGATAAAGGATAATGAGGGAAACATACTCACAAGCGAGGAGAGTGTGTTGAGCAAATGGAAAGAGTACTTTTAGGGGTTGCTGAATGAAGAGAATTAGAGGGAGAGAAGGTTGGATGATGTGTGGATAGTGAATCATGAAGTGCAGTGGATTAGCAAGGAGGAAGTAAGGATAGCTATGAAGAGGATGAAGAACGGAAAGGCTGTTGGTCCAGATGACATACCTGTGGAAGCATGGAGGTGTTTAGGTGAAATGGCAGTGGAGTTTTTAACTAGATTGTTTAATGAAATCTTGGAAAGTGAGAGGATGCCTAAGGAATGGAGAAAAAGTGTTTTGGTACCGATTTTTAAGAATAAGGGTGATGTGCAGAGCTGTAGTAACTACAGAGGGATTAAACTGATCAGTCACAGCATGAAGTTATGGGAAAGAGTAGTGGAAGCTAGGTTAAGAAGAGGCGTGATGATTAGTGATCAGCAGTATGGTTTCATGCCAGGAAAGAGCACTACAGCAGTGATGTTTGCTCTGAGAGTGTTGATGGAGAAGCACAGAGAAGGTCAGAAGGAGTTGCATTGTGTCTTTGTGGATTTAGAGAAAGCATATGACAGGGTGCCTGGAGAGGAGTTGTGGTATTGTATGAGGAAGTCGGGAGTGTCAGAAATGTATATAAGAGTGGTGCAAGACATGTACGAGGGTAGTGTGACATCGGTGAGGTCTGTGGTGGGAGTGACAGATGTGTTTAAGGTGGAGGTGGGATTACATCAAGGATCAGCTCTGAGCCTTTTCTTATTTGCAATGGTGATGGACAGGTTGACAGACAAAATCCAACAGGAGTCCCTGTGGACTATGATGTTTGCAGATGAAATTGTGATCTGTAGTGAGAGTAGGAACAGGTGGAGGGGACCCTGGAGAGGTGGAGATATGCTCTAGAGAGAAGAGGAATGAAAGTCAGCAGGACTAAGACAGAATATATGTGTGTGAATGAGAGGAAGGATAGAGGAATGGTGAGCATGCAGGAAGTAAAGGTGGCAAAGTGAATGAGTTTAAGTACTTGGGATCAACAATTCAGAGTAATGGTGAGTGTGGAAGAGAGGTGAAGAAGAAAGTACAGGCAGGATGGAGTGGGTGGAGAAGAGTGTCAGGAATAATTTGTGACAGACGAGTACCAGTAAGAGTGAAAGGGAAGGTCTACAAGAGGGTAGTGAAACCAACTATGTTATACAGGTTGGAGACAGTGGGATTGACAAAAAGGCAGGAGTCAGAGCTTGACGTGGCAGAGTTAAAGATATTAAGATTTGCACTGGGTGTGACGAGGATGGACAGGATTAGGAATAAGTATATTAGGGGGTCAGCCCAGGTTGGAAGGTTTGGAGACAAAGCCAGAGAGGCAAGATTACGTTGGTTTGGACATGTGCTGTGGAGGGATGCAGAGTATATTGGGAAAAAGATGCTAAGGATGAAGCTGCCAGGTAACAGGAAAAGAGGAAGGCCTAAGATAAGGTTTATGGATGTGGTGAGAGAGGATATGTAGGTGGTTGGTGTGACAGAGCAAGATGCAGAGGACAGGAGGAAATGGAAACAGTTGATCTGCTGTGGCAACCCCTAACGGGAGCAACCGAAAGAAAAAGAAGAAGTACTGTTTTACACTGTGCTGTTCTATGTCATCAAGTACTGTCAGGTATACATATTTGCTGGGTCTATATCATGAAACTGACATCTTAAAATGTTGACTCTCATTTGTTCGACATGAAAATGTCAAACTCCAACTTTCCCAAACGGCCAAATCACCGATTGTTTTCCAGTTGTATTGAACTGCTCAACAAAGTGTTGGTTTTTCAAGAACAAATGAAGGTTAAATTATTTAAAGAAGTGGAAATACTTAACAAGGACATTTTGGAAGACTTACTATTTCCTCAGTATGAGGAACTGTATTCTAAAGTCCTTGAGAGGGTTGAAAAAAAGTGTAATATACAATTTCAGAAAAAGAAAAGGAAGCTCAACAGGGATGTTCAACAGTATAAATCCAAAACAGTATACCCCACAGACAGGCTTTTTATTGATAGTTATAGCCAGGAAATTGTGCCAGGGAGTTTCAATTATCAAGGAGGTGGAGGTTATTCAGAAGGTTATTCAGAAGCTACTGGTAATGGGACCCCCTTTGAGCAACCATTTAATGATGGTTTTCATGAAGAAGAGGATTTTCCCACCCTAAGACGCTCGGAAAGAATAGCGAACAGACAACCAGGAGTCCAACATTATTACAATTCTGATTACCCAGCCTACAGGGGTCAATACCACGAGGGAAGAGGCAGGGACAGGTATTAGATGGGAACTTTTTCCATTCTGATATTATTTGCAGCTCTAAAGGATTCAGTATTTACAATTATACAGATAGAGTTATTTCTGAAGAATATTTTTCACTTTTCTCTAAAGGGTTTAAATTTGTTCCTACTAGGATACCAGATATAGCAGAAGTCTTGCTTGATATTCACATGTTTACTAGGAAAATACATTTTCAATTGTTGTTTCCTAGTAACAATACTGATAGTATTGGGCATAAATCTATGGTCTTGAGAAAAAAAATTGTGTGTTTAATCCTCCCTTACATCCTTTGGTAGCTAGTTTTGAGAATGTGGTTAAACAAGAGTTGTATCAACTTTGGGCTAACAAGAAGAAGTTATTTTTTAACTTGAGTTCGAAAGAGAAAGAACTACTTTTTTTCTTTAAAACATGATAGAAGTATTCGTATAATGACCCCAGACAAGGGAGGGGGGGATTGTAATTTTTGACAGTGAAGATTATAAAAACCTTATCCAAGCTATTTTGTTTCAGGAGGAAAGCTATTTGCAAGTATCCAAGAATCAGATTAATATTTCTTATCAGCGTATTGATGTTTTTTTGGAAGAATACTTATTAGAACAAAGGATTAGTCAGGAAGTCCATTCTTTTTTATTAAATAATTTTCCCAAGGTACCAAGCATGTTTGGCATCCCTAAGATCCACAAAGATATTTTGTCACCCCCATTCAGGCCTATTGTGGCAGCAGGGAGGTCTAAAACACACAATTTGGCAGTGTTTGTGGACCAGATGGTCAAGCATGTAGTTGAGGGTATGCCACATCTTGTTAAAGATTCTTGGGATTTTCTGGGACAGATTAAGCAGGATTTATGGAATCCTGATCTGATTTTTTTTGACAATAGATGTGCAAGATTTATTCTCCTGTATTCCTAGGGAGGAAGGTTTAGATTATTTTGAAAAAATGTTGTTTGATCATTCTAGATTATCTTCAGAGCATGTGCAGCTTGTTTGTGAAATTATGGCCTTGATTTTAGATAATAATTCTATTTTTTTCGAAGGCCAATACGTCCAACAAATAAAGGGAGTTGCTATGGGGGCAGCCTGTGACCCCGTATATGCAAATATTGTTTTATTAGGGTGGGAGAAGGAATTTATTTTTGAAAACAGGTTCTACTTGGATATTTTGTTTTACAGTAGGTACCTGGATGATATTTTTATTTTATGGAAGGGTACCAAAGAAAGTATTGTTGGTTTTATTGAATAGCTAAACAGCACCACTCATTATTTGAAATTTACTTATGAATGTAATGAGAAAGAAATCCACTATTTGGATACCACTATTATTAAGGATGTATGTTGTTTCAGATCTAAAGTGTACAGAAAGAAAACTTTTTGTAATTCTTATCTCCATTTTCAAAGTCACCACCCACTATACCAGAACAATGTATTGTTAAGGGACAGGCGATTAGAATTTCTAGAATGACTTCTCATTTTGAGGACATCATTAAAGAATTCAGTGACCTTAAGAACAAGTTTTTGGAGAGAGATTATCCACCTGAATTTGTGGAGGGTATTTTGCAAGAGATTTTGAGAGAGTGGGGTTCGAAATATCAACCTTTGTTAGGTAGAGGTCTTTCTAAAACAAAAAATAATGAAAAAGCAGAGAGTTCTTCCTACAATTTCTCCCAGGCATGTGTGGTGCAATACAGTTCACATTATAATGACATAAGGAACATCCTTTGCAAGAATTGGAATATTTTTAGGGGTGACCCTAATATTTTACAAGCAGTGGGTGAAAAACCTATTTTTTGTATTAAAGTGGGTCGCAACTTGAAACTTACCTTGGAGGGTAACACGAACAACAGCAGTGCAAAATTAAATGAATTTACTAAAGCCTGTGGTTGTTGTACACAGTGTAGATTTATATTGTCAGTTGTTAGTTTGAAACTTGACAATACAAACCAGGACACACTATTTTTTAAAAAGGGTAATTGTCACTAGTAAAATAGTATATTTGGCTAAGTGTAATTCCTGCCTGGGGTTTTATGTTGGGAAAACTGAGAGGGCTCTCAGGTCCAGGATATATGAACATTTATATGATATTAAGAATTCAAAAGAAACTAATGCCTTATTCAGGCATAGTAAAATATATACTAATTTTTCTGGATTCAAGTTTGGGATATTGGATATAATAGAAATATACCCCAGGGGTGGTAATTGGAAAAACACTTTAAACAAAAGGGAATTAATGTGGCAGCTTTGTTTGGCAGCTAATCTGTGTCCAGGATTAAATGATTTTATATCTATCTTGCCTGCTTTAAAAGAAAGAGCAGAAAGAGTTTGATTTTAAAATGTGACTTTTTATAGAAATGTTTTTATTGGATTGTTTAGTTTTTACAGTGTATGCCTTTTAGGGTATTAATTTATTCAAGGGATTTTTGTTTGATTGGTGGGATTTTAACCTATCCTATGTTACTGTTACATTTTTAAAGACACATGACTGTTTGTATATTGTTCTGATTAAGTCAATTTTACCTTGATGAAACCGCTTAACCTGGAAATAAATTTTGTGTCTACTAGTCCTGCTGGTGAACTTGTTGGTTTTCACAATTACTTAACCTGTGTGCACATTGCTTACCCCCATGAAAACAGGCTTAAACCCACTTACTACTGCTTAAAAATGCTTACTCCCGCTTACCCCTGCACTAATATAGACAGAAATGAAACGTGGCTCGTGGGAAAGTGGTAGATTTGGATACTCTATGGATTTATCATTCATTACACATTATACCTTAATTTCGTATCCCTGATTCATGTGCACATATACTGTATGGGGCACTTGTGTTTATCTATGGATTTTACCACATTATTACAATGACACCTCACATCTGAACGTAATGCAGTACTCCAGTTCACAAATATATATTTAGTAGGTTATACAGCAAAAAATGTTCATAAAGTGATTTCACATGGAATTTACTACAGTGAGAATTAAACCGGGAATGACTGCTCACAAAATGAACACTTTGACCACTACACTATTGCAGTACTGCTTCAATTGTATGTATCTTGCTATTTATCTTCTTGTGCTATTTAAGCTACAATATGCATAGCTAAGGAATGGGCAAACCCACACACCTACAGTTAAATTTAATCCGTTTGATAAAAAAATTCTCTACTGCTATTATCTCTAGGAAGGGACAGGTTTCACTTATTGCTGTGGATTCCTGCATGCATCTGCACATTTGGTAGACATCCTAGCAACCCCCCATACCTCTCAACCTCTTCAGGAAAACTATCTGGAGAAAGCTTGACAAATTGTGATACAACTACGGACATATTTTCACTATTGCTCTTATAAACTTGGGACAGTTGCTAGAGTAACAGGATTTGTTTTAATATATGTTTTCTGAAGGATTTGAAGTCTGACACTGAAATGTATGCCATTATTTACCGACTTCAATCCTGAGATCATCCCAGTGATTTGTCAGGACAAATGGCGTGCTGTGTGGGTGAGAAATCTAGACATTCTGCGATGATTTGTACAGTTGGTAGGTATGCAGCCTCCTGTGAGCATTCTCACTCATTGTAATTGCCAAGCAGCACTTCCTGAGTGCAGGGGCGTGTGTATCATGAGAACTCTGCTCTCATACACCCCTTGCACTCGTCCACGCTCCATGTCCGTTTAGGAGCAGAGGCAGTGCGCCTTCATTACTATGCATCGCACGATGCCGTGCTGCCCTTAAACAGTCATTTTCATGCAGGAATAATGTATTCCTGAACGGAAGATTAGTGAATCCCAGGGAGTGCAATGTCTCATATTTGCACTCACTTTGCCATGCCTTGCACTCACCTTGCCATGCCTCTTAACTTTCCAGCTTTTCTCAGAATGTTCAAATTTTTGCCTCATGTATTTAGTCTGATCCTCATGAAATCTGTTGTTTTCTAATAAGTCACTGAGGACTGAAGTCACTGATAATAACATTCATTTGACTTTCAGACTTTGTAATCTTCAGAAAAAGTAGGCTAATACAAATCCTGTTACTTTAGCAACTTTCTAAGTTTATAAGTCAGGGACACATTACTGGAACAGACAGCAGGTGATAACAAATCTGGTTTTAATTTTGCTGCTATCATTTCTTGATCAATACTGGCAGATTTGACTACGTTGTGTATGTAAGACCTGACCTTAAAATATTAAGCAGGGGGAGCTTAACATTAGTTAAGATTGGATTTAGCACTATAGTATTGCTTAACTGATTTGTCTTTTTCTGGATATTGGAGTGTAATCACCATGCTCCATGCACTACAAGTTTACAGTTTTTTCATCAAACTTTGAAACCCTCTAAAAACTCTTTATACATTAGTGTTGTATGGCTTCACTTTTCTCATGCTGCGCACCGGGTTTTAAAGGAAAAAAAAAACTAAACCAGGAAATAGTAGCTCCATGCACATCTGAGCACTGTGTTTGCTCAGTGTGCCCCTGGCCTTAAACAGGAAGGCAATGGGAAGGGAAAAAAACAGTAGGAAGGTAATCAAGGAGAACTAGCATAGTTGGCAGGTGAAATGTATCAGAATCAGCCAATTACACAGGCAGCAGACCAGACCAGCCCAGCCCAGCACACCACTATAAACTATGCAAACACCTTTCCCTCTGGTTTTTCCCACATACTCTACACCACCAGTGTACACAAGCGGGAACATTTTACCAAACAAAAGCAACAAAATGATAAAGTCTGCCACAGCTATCATAAATCAACATGTGGGAGCAGCTGAGGGTGGTGAGGATGAGAATGCTGTCAACCAACCCACAGTGAGGAGAAGGAGAAGAGTGTACAGACTAGGGTAACCTACCAGGGGCTACGTGAGCTGGAGATATTGGAGCACTATAGGGTGGACAGGAACCTTCTACAGCAAATTGGTGAGCTGTGCCAGCCACACCTCACACGCAGAACTAACAGAGGGGAACCCATCCCAGTGGATACCAAGGTATGTGTAGGCTTAAGAATACTAACCACAGGTACCTTCCAAAGGCTAACTGGGGATATCATGGGGATCTCACAGGCTTCGGCATCCAGGGTACTCACCAGTTCCTGGATGCCATGTCAGCACATGTTGGTGAGCATGTATATTTCCACAACACCCATTGGCCAGCAATATGCATCTCTTCCACCAAATAGCAGAACACCCTGAGGTAGTGGGTGCCATAGACCTCATGCACATATGCATCAAAGCACCACCTGGTGAGCGGGGTAGGGTCTACGGCAACCGAAAGGGCTTCACCTCCATCAACTGCCAGGTTGTGTGTGATGTCCAGGGCATTATAAAGAATGTGTGTGCTGGCTGCCCTGGAAGCTATCATGACTCCCACATCTGGCATCTGACACAGCAACACCAGAGATTTGCCAATGGTGACATCCCTTACGGTCACCTAGTGGGGGATGCTGGTTATGCACTGGAGCCGTGAATGATGATACCCATCAGAAATGCACACACTCCTGAACAAGAACTCCATAATGAGGCACACACACAGACCAGAATCATAATAGACCGTGTGTTTGGGATGCTCAAGTTACAGTTCCAGTGTCTGGACACATCCAGTGGAGCCTTGCAGTTCTCACCAGTTACATGTACCCAAATTGTCATCATATGCGCCATGCTATACAATATGATCCTGTGGAAACAGCTGCAGCAGGAACAGCATGGGGCAGGGCCACACACTCCCACCATTGCCAAGGCCTGTACAGGCACAGAGTGACTCGGAGGAGGAACAACTTAAGCCTGTCCCAGTAGGCTGAAGGAGGTGTGGCCAGTATGCCCAGGCCTTGGCAAAGAGGCAACACATAGAACATACACTGACACGGTAGGGACCCAGGGAATGACACCTCTCGCTGACACGCACATACAGTAAAAGGGATGCCAAATAAGGCACTATCTGTGCTTAATCATGTATAGGAAGTGTACTATGTGCATCTAACATAGCCAGCCCTCCACCACCATCCTCAGTACTGGCAAAGCCACAAGGTAAGTCACTCTTCCTACCAAGTGCCAAATGGAGTAGTATGTGTTGTTACTTGTATCTATGGTATGGATGTGAGCATGCAAGGGAATCAGGTGGCTGAATGGGATGCCAGCAGATAGTAGACACCTATAGTGGCAGCATGTGATCTGTAACAAATACTAGTGTCACCACAGCAGCCGGTACTAGACAAGGTGACAAAACACACTGCAGGAAATGTGCTGGGCCACATGTGTGTCCATAGGACACACATATGCCAGTCAGTGAGGCTCACATACCCAACAACAGTCTCAGCTAGTAGGACAGGTAGACAAACACAAACAAAGGCTGTGCTAAGGCCTCTGATTGATGCTATAGAGAACATCCACCCCCAGACCTACACAGACAGACTACAACAGGTCAGACAGTGGGATGTTAGTTCTGAAGTGTAAGAAGTCATAAACTAAAATGTAGGTTAATCAACCCTAAGACCTGTAGTACACTGATATGCCTCTAGTCAGCATGATGGGTTAGAATACAGAATGAAATAGAGTACCTGAAATACCAGTACAGTCATAGCAAATGTGTACAAGTGTCAAGTGTGCCCCCCAGTCCTATGTAGAAATGTAGTAACAGTCAGGTGTGCCCCCCACTCCTATGTAGAAATGTTGTAATAGTCAGCTGTGCCCCCCCCAATCCTATGTAGAAATGTAGTAACAGTCAGCTGTGCCCCCCAATCCTCTGTAGAAATGTAGTAACAGTCAAGTGTGCATCCCCAATCCTATGTAGAAATGTAGTAACAGTCAGCTGTGCCCCCCAATCCTATGTAGAAAAGTAGTAACAGTCAGGTGTGCCCCCCGATCTTATGTAGAAATGTAGTAACAGTCAGCCGTACCCCCCCCCCAATCCTATGTAGAAACATAGCAACAGTCAGGTGTGCCCCCAACAATCTTATGTAGAAATGTAGTAACAGTCAGATGTGCCCCACAATCCTATGTAGAAATGTTGTAATAGTCAGATGTGCCCCCCCAATCCTATGCAGAAATGTAGTAACAGTCAGGTGTGCCCCGCAATCCTATGTAGAAATATAGTAACAGTCAAGTGTGCATTCCCCAATCCTATGTAGAAATGTAGTAACAGTCAAGTGTGCCCCCAATCCTATGTAGAAATGTAGTAACAGTCAGGTGTGCCCCCTAAATCCAATGTAGAAACATAGTAGCAATCAGGTGTGCCCCCCAATCCTATGTAGAAATGTAGTAACAGTCAGGTGTGCCCCCCCAATCCTATGTAGAAATGTAGTAACAGTCAGGTGTGCCCCCCCAGCCAATCCTATGTTGAAATGTAGTAACATGTATGTGTAGGTATAATAACAGTGGAGCACAGATAGCCTGAGCTGGCCAAGGTTGCATGATAGATTGTAGCATGTGTACATAGGGTTACCACCTGTCCCACTTTGTGAGGGACAGTCCCTCTTTGGGCTGTTGTGTCCTGTGAAAAACTGAAAAAATGGTAGATGTCCTGAGATATTTGTACGGAAATATTTCCTAAGTTTTCTTTCATAGTTTCATAAAACAGTTATTTTTTATCTGAAACACCTAAATGTTATATGAAATAGCATAAGCAACTCAAATGCTACATGAATAAGCTTTTATTTTGGCAAAAAGGTGAAGTTCTATCCTTTGTACTGGTCATGGGTATGTTTTGTCCTGCAAATCTGACATTTCTACAGAAAATGTCCCACTTTGAGCATTTGAAAAGGTGGTAACCCTATGTGTACAATATGCAGGTCTGTGTGTGTGTTAGGTTGGTGTGTGTTGTATATTGTGTGTGAGTGGTCAGTATGTATGCATGGTGAGGTTTGAACTGATGGCCTTTGCCCAGTACTGCCTATGATAGGGCCAAGTTCTCACAACTGCAGTGCCAAACACAATGCTTCCCAGCAAAACACATTCTAGCAGTAAGCCATAGTAAATGTTTGGAAGTAATATGTGTCACCATCTGAAAGATGGACATGGCATGAATGTCAACCCAGACATACAAGCAGTACACAGGGGGAAGTATCCCAGACAGACAGTGTATAATATGTACCTGTCAAATGGACACACCCTTGGAATTGTACATTCAGGTTTGCAGCACATTATTTGAGCTTGTAGTAGGGAATACCAATGTCATCTGGCCAAACACTGGCAGACCACACAGGTCATAGGAATGAAGTATTGAGAACTAGCTGATGTCCCTGCACAAGCCAGCATAAGTGGAATGTTTCATGCATATATGTGAGTCAGATGCAAGTAGTGTCCATAGCACACATGCACCCAGCTCACCCCACCAGCACCCACAGTGCAGTTCAGCCCTACCCATAATGCATGCTGTACATGTTCATGTATTGTTGCTGTTAACTGCACTGCATCACAGTGGTCACCATGATGGTGTATCTGAAGGGTATGTCAGACTCCTGCAATATAACTAACATCCTGTCATTACAAAATGTGTGCACACAGATGAACATAATGGTGGGACAAATGGCCTACAGTAGGGACATGTCTGAAACATCACCCTTATACAGTGCTACAGCAGTGTATATGCCAGTATTTCAATGACAATGGTTACAAATCTACACTACAGCATATCACAATACTGCATGTCCACAACCCTTACAACCTGCAATGTGGTCCTAACATGAGGAATGAATGTGTAATATGGAATCTTATGTTAGGACAGCAAATATGGGGAATACATACCTTCAAAAACACTGGAAGCATATATGTGCATACACTCAAGATAACATATAGTGGAAGCAGCTGTTGAGGTACTGACAGCATACATTCTTCATGAGTATGGACCTTCCAGCAAGTACAGGTCCTCAATGTCACACCAATAAATGGTCTGCTGTCCAAGATGTTTGGCCATCAAATGTTCCCACTTACTTGCAACAGAGGCAACCGTGACTTGCACACATCTTACATGCCATAGCATGGAGCCCATACCCAACAGGAAGCACCCAGGAGTTGGATACGTAGCCATACCGCACCACTGCATATACCATGTCAAGCAGTGCAGAGCAGTCATGTATGTGGCGAAGATGTATGGGACAGGATTAATGTAGAAAATAAACAGATGGCCATCCAAGACAAATAATGTCACATGTCTAGCAAGTAATAGCTGTGCAGTACCCATGTCAGCAATTGCCTGGACTCTGCATAAGTGTAGCCCATGGGTTAGGGTAATCATATAGGACAGTTGTACCACAGGAAACATCAGCCAGGCCTCTCTACAGGTAGTGTATGCATAACAGAAAAGGTCCCCAAAAGGCATGCATTGCAATGTGTACTGGTATACCAATACCACATTGGAAACCTACAGACAGTACCATTTAAGATCCATATGCTGCATAACCAACACCTCACCCCACCTCAGGCCCACCATCCCCATCTGTACCTTGCCGGTGCCAGTGTACACCTGTATGTTTGCCATTCATTATCTAGGACTAGGCTGCTACACATGGTATTCAGTGTTTGGGACACTGCAAAATGATACACATGTGTAGGCCATAGTTGTCAAGCATCTGCAAAAAGGCTGAGGGTGGGAGGGGGTGTCATCATGACACAACAGTGCACTGAAGCAGAGATCCAAAGGATGCTACAAATGGCTGTATCTGCACACAGTCAAGGTCAGGAACTGTGGCAGACATAACCCTGACTCCACAGCAATAGTGACAGCACTGTGTGACCTCCAAGGGATGTGCACATGAGTTGACCTTGCAATCATGCAGAGTTGGGGGACATTTGTAGGGCAGAATGAACAAATACTGGCAAATGCAGATGGCCCATGCTAGTATACCCCTGCCAGGAATAGTGATTGCTGTAGCAGACATAACAGTAGGTGCAGCAAACCATCATGATAAGGGTGTGCACACATATGCACCCACAAAGTGTATGCATCTCAATCAGCATCTGCACAGCTAACACATTTGTTTGACACTGCATTTGATTGTACAGGTCATATGTCACATATCAGGTTCATGTAATGTTAACATATGCAGTAATGTGGTTCCATAGCATATCAAGGAAGAGGGCGTTATATCAATAATGGTGTGTACACTCCCCATAACCACGGTAAGGTTTGTTGGTTGTATCGTATTTGCCATACATGCACCGCTGATGATGAGATCTGTAAATCAGACATCAGGCATTCACAAATGAGATCTGTCCATATATCATCCCAGGTATGTGTTGGACAAACACATAGGGGCTGCTAGCAGCAGAGCAAACATAGCTGACACAATAATACACATTCAGCAATGGTGTGTACACCTGTGAGGTACGGTGCACAGTACATGCCAGGGTGCCAAACAGGTGCACAGCAATACTGTGTACATGGGTGCAGTGTGTTCCAGGGGAAGCAGCATCACCTACTAACACAACCCATGCATCACAGAGTTGTATAATGTTGCTAGCAGGGATTGACTATAGCTGCACTGCATGCTGCTAAGTGCCATATGTCATGCATGTTGACAGATGGATAATGGAAGGTATGTGTGTAATATCTTTGTGTAACCTCACCTGTAAGTGTGTGTGTGGGGGTTATTTTGTCTGTAAGTGCAATCTGGTGGAGTGGAGAGGGATTGATGTATGTAGGATGTGTGTGTGTATGTGTTTGTGTGTCTGTCCATGTATGCACATTTGTAAGTGTGGGGTTGTTCATACCTCTTAACTTCCCTTTGAAATTGTGCAGTACATGGACATGGACAGACATATGAGACACCAGGAATGCTTGTCTGACATGTAATCTCAGGATAGCTGATAGTATAATAAGGTCTGTAGCATGGAACATGCAGTGGGAGGGAAATTAGACACCAGGTATACTGTTATAATTGCAATCAGCAGAAAGGTGAAAGAATACCCATGTATGCATCATTACAGATGTATTGGGGAATAACTAGACAACAACAGACAGTGTTTCCAAATATTACTGTAGTCCACATAAAAAGTTAATAGAGCAACAGATCTTGCATCTACTGAACAATAGTTACGTATGACCCTCCAGTGTGTGACATTATTGAGTGACTGTAGTAGCCCCTCACATATGGGGGCCATGCTCAAGATATCTGGACAAACCCAGGGTGAACACTGGATGATAACAGGGAGTCTTTGACAAACCGACTCCAATCAAGTCAAAGAGGTAAGGGAGTTACTGGTTATGTTTTGTGAACACTTTTCTAGGCAGTTAGAAGAATGATACATTAATGATTGGTACTACTGACTGTAAGTATACAAGACTAATGCAGGATGATGAACTTAAGAAAATAAACTAGGGGCAGTCTGTAAACTCACGGACAGGTATGTATTATGGTGGAGTGTCAGGGTGCGTGTATATATATGTGTGTGTGTGTGTGTGTGTGTGTGTGTGTGTGTGTGTGTGTGTGTGTGTGTGTGTGTGTGTGTGTCTGTGTGTGTACTGTTAAGCAATGACATACAGGTCTTAAAGTGCATTTCTTGTTTTCCCCTCACAGGTGGCGAGGTGGGTCAGGGTCCCTCCTGCAGGCAATCTGATGTTGGTGTCATACAGACACTGAAAATGATGACAGGTGTGTTGAGGTACAGGTGGGGTTGTCAGAGGCAAAAGCTGCACCGTCGTTTGACATCCTGCTGTTATCCACCCCATCCCCGCATGCAGTCACAGTGCCTATACATACCCCATCACCAGTGGCCATAGCAGAGGGACAGTTGGTGGTTGGTGGCATGGAACAGGACAGTGTAGTATCTATGGCATGTGTGTCTGGACACAGCAACCATAGCTGGATGTCTGGCAGGGTACCACATAGGCAGATGTACAGGGGTGCTCATTGGAGGGCTGCTGGTCATCGTGCCCCTGGCAGAAATGCCACATCCGGAACCACCAGATGCATGTTTCAGGCTGTCATGGAGGTGCAGACACATATGGAATGGTACACCAGACAGGCTCTGAGCTGCAGAGGGCTACTCATTCAGCTGTTACTGACATCCATGATCTTGCTGGTGCCCTCTGTTATTATACAGAGGTCATGTATAGAAGGTGGGGTGAGATGGTGGGACTTCTCAACTGTGGATTGTTCGTGCTCGTGCATGTGGTGGGAGTGGTGCGACAGCCACATGTATGTAGGCTAGCAACACCAACAGCTGGAGGTTGACGTGGACATGCAAGGACTCCAAGCCACTCCTGTAGTGGCAGCACCAGCCCCAGCACTACAGGTGGGGCACTGTCCACACCGCACCACAGCAGGCCACATGCACATGGCCCTGGCCAGTCCCAGGAGGGACCTGCTTCCCCAGACATATGTCATCATCAGGGGAGAGTACCTTATCATGGCTTGTACCTGGACATGCCCGTGGAACCCCTGGAAGGCACAGTTCTTGTGTCCATGGCCATAGGCAGTGAACTGCACACCCTGCCAGGTATGGTCTTCAGCTGTCCAACAAACACCTGTATAGGGCAGCCACATGGCAGAACTGTGAGCATGCATACTCACACACAATGCAAACACAGCTAGGGCAACCCCATACCTACATACACAACATCGCAATGGCCATATCAATAATTAACACCCCTCACTCACACACATGGTGTCAAACGTATGGCTCAGCCTAGGTCTCTGACAAACCAACAACACACCCTGTGCATATGATGATACTTGTGCCACATCCCTGTCATCCATAACATCGATGCAAGGACAGGCTAATATGGTTATGATGCACACGGTGACTGAATTATAGTGTACCAATGTACTGCTGTGTAACATGTTGTCAGCAGAAATGTTTAATGCTTACATGTCAGGAAGTGCAGCTGTCCAACCATGATGCAGTATAGTTGTTATTAACATTGAGTGATTGTGGTTTCCATAATGTAAACCGTTTGTGTTGTAGGTGTCCATGTGTCAGCAAGAGGATGGTCTGCTGTCATATCCTACAAGGGGTATGGCACTGTGGTGGCACCTTAGCTGTGCCATATCCTGGGTACAGGTGAACACATGTCACAGGTCTGTATAACATTTACTGCATGTGCCACATGGTCGATAGGTCTGGGGGTGGTGTATACAGGTGAGTGCATGGTAGCTGCTGTTAGCAGCCCTTCTACAGTGGACAACTGTAAGTGTACTGGGTGGTACACACCACATGTTTGTGTATAATACACAGAGGCTTTGGTGTTGATGCAATACACAGAGAATACTGTACACATAGATATATGCACCTGTGCAAGGAACACATTGTAGCCTATGTAATTCCACCAAGCCAGAATAGGCACAACACAATGGGGAATAAGCAGTCTGCTAGTTTAATGTTATTGACAATGGTACTGGCAGGATATATGTTTCCTTCCCCAATGTAGTGCAATCCTCAATTCAGTAAACATATGTATGCTGGTGTGGGTGGCACACCCCTACACTTTGGAGGGTGAGAGGTGCTGTAGATCCACAGGTAGTGTGATAGACAACTACCTAACCTGTTAACATTAACTGTACAGTATTATGGCCAGCTAAGCGGGGGATACACTCAACAATAACTGCAATGATGGTGCCTGTGTCCACAACAGCTACACCCAGCTATATATACCAACCCCAGTATTGCTGCAGACCTATACAGTGTTGAAGAGGGCATTTACACATCTAACACTAGTTGTGATGGAATGTATGTCCACAGGAGGATACCTGTGAAATGTTAGCATATGCCAGGCAGTTCTCAGACAGATGACCTCCTGGGACATGTATATTCTGCAAACTGAAGTAGATTCATTCACATACACACACACTCTTACTTGGAAACACTGGGATTAGACCCCTATCTAGGTATGTAGTGCTACTGATGTGTGGCTTTAACTGCACACACCACACAGCTTTTAGGATGAGGTGTGTTTCAGGTTACATGTCACATGAAGAACATCCCCAGGCATGTACACTATGATAATGGGGGATGTACTGGTTGTTTATGGACAATACATAGTGTGACATACTGTCATATACACACTGACAAACACATAACAATCAGACACACATCTGAGAGACAAGGGCCTATCAGTGCTAACTACCTTGTCAGTGTGTCCATTGTGTTATAGGTAAGTTGCACACAGCACATGCATAACAGGGCTGGATAGTGTTATCAGTTACCAGTATGGTTGATGGTGACAGTGGTCCCCATACAGTGAAACATGGGACATGTACTGGCTGTACCAAAGACAGTAAAGACAGTATACCTAGCACCCACACCCCACTGTGGATATTGTATGCACTGAAACTCATGATAACACTCTCACACATACCCACCATCACACATTGACCAGGACTGCAATACAACCCCTTGTCCATCCAAAGAGTGCTGTTACAGGGATATGCATCTAATGCACATGCCACAGCCATAGCAGGGTGATGCATTGTCATGCCTCTCCTATGGTCAGCAATGTCACTATCCCTAATACTGTGTGGCACTGCATATTGTAATAGGAGAATGTGGCCTCAGAATGCTGTACCCTACATAAATACACACATGCACACATACACACACTTGCCAGAACTCAGTGGGTATCCCATGCCTATCAACCCATTTGTACAACAGTGTTGAGCTGGTACTGCAAGGCCCAAGTAGCCCTTAGGGAGAAGAGCATAGCAAGATTTATGTAATGTCCAGTACAGCAGCAGCCACATCTAACTATGGCAATGGGGGGTGTGGTGCATGTGAAGGGCCTCAGAGTATTCCCAACTACAGGTCTACAAATACACAGACACCGATATTCTCAGTAATGCACATGTACACATTTGTCAGTACTGGGGTGCATCGGTGCAGGTGTTCATAGGTGTGTACCAGGCTATTGTCAATGGAGAGATGGGAAGTGTAGGGGATGTGTTTACAGTGGTATCATGCCACCTGCCATGTGCCAGCAGACCATCTATCAACAGATACCACTAGGGTGATCCTCAGGGTGAGAGTGACATGCATCAGCCAATCATCTGGGGGCCTCTTGCAGAGGGCCAGTGAGGTACTCCAGTTGATATGTATGCAACATGTATTACATAACATAGTCAGTGTCTGTCTTGGAGACTTGTACCCAAGCATGTTCTGTTGACTGTGGTAGTGTAGCTGAGGTATCCATGGCATGTGGAGCATACAGGGTGTTGATTCCTATCTGTGGTATTCATAACACAGCTGGGCAGACATATCAGTGTCATTCAAGCATAGATTGCCTGTATGTATCCAAGATGGATACTTGACATCTGCACATCTGTAAAAAGGACAGAGAGACATCAGCTAACCAACTAGCTATGCATTAGGATGAATGTGTTGACAGATAGATGTCTGACACTGATAGGTATGCCATTACTATATGACGGCAGCCCTCACTGAGATGTGCTTTACACACAGTAGTCTACAGTTATTTTCCACATGTCAAATCATTACCCAGGAAATATTTAGTGGGACACAGATCATACACAAGGAACATGACAGTGAGGACTCAGTGTCCATCTTTGCATGCAAGGGTGTTTGTTTCCAGTACTACAATTTTCAATCTACTCTTACTTGGGAAAGCACTGTCAACAGTAGTAACGTAATGATGCACTACATGCCAGTGTGACTGCATATAACCTGGGATAGTACCCATGTATGTAACACATTCAAGTGCAAAACAGTGTTGTACAAGCCATATATCCTCAAGTGTCCCAGACAGTAGACTCACACCCCTTGCTACTGTAAGGACAGCACACAGATGCATGTTATGAACATGGCATTAAGTACACTTATTAAAGATGTCATTACCCTGCTATGTTATCAGACTGGAATGTGAGCACTGGTTACCAAGGCTGAGCAATGCTTAGCAGGTTTCAGCAATGCTGCAATATTACAGCAAAGCATATTTGCGCACTGGTAAGTGAAGACTACATGGTGTAAGGACCTGTACATTTAACCGTATGCTAGCAGCACTTACCTTTCCGCAAACCCACGCAAAAGCACTTAAAGATCCTCAAAACTACCTTAACCACTCTGTATCCAACAGCCCTTGTTCTGCCCAGGAACAAAATAAATAGCCCTTGCAGGTCATGAACCCAGGACCCTGTACACTAGAGTCACAGCAGTTAGCCACTAAGCCATGACATCTGTGAAGACGTTGTTTTTTCCAATATATATGTCAGTACACATACTGAATAGTATTGAAAAATTGCTGTGACTTCTACAATTGTGCAATACTTGTTAGTGATACTACTGTTGAATCATGTATGTTGTTATATCTAAATATACACATATCAGATAAATACAGTATGATACACCTGGGAAGATATACACAACAGTAATGTTTACACATAACTAAGATATGGATATATATATATATATATATATATATATATATATATATATATATATATATATATATATATATATATATATATATATATATATAGATATATGTGTGTACATGTACATACACACATATATTCATATATATGTACTTATATACATCTGTATATTGCAATATATATATATATATATATATATATATATATATATATACATGCAGATATATATGTATGTATATCATATAGGTATACATATATATATATATATATATATATATATATATATATATATATATATACACACACACACACACACACACGCACACACACACACATATATATATTTATGTCTATATATACATATATATATATATATATATATATATATATATATATATATATATATATATGTAAATAAACATACATATATATCTATGTAAATAAACATACATATATATCTATGTAAATAAACATACTCGGAGGCTCTAAATAAAGATCTGCCTAAGCAGCAGAGACCTCCAAAGCAGACACCCAAACAACCGCTACCCCAAAACAAAACACGTGCAACACATATCTCACAAAGCCAGTGTGCTAGCCAGTCACAGCCCTTAGGACTAAACAACACATCTGATACACTTGTAATAGGGGACTCTATCGTCAGGCACACTGACGTCCCGCTCACCAGGCTGAACAAGGAGAGGGTCACGGTGAGCAGCCTGTTGGGTGCTAGGATCCGCCACATAACACAAGCACTCAGGTCACTCCAAGGCAAGTACAAATATGACACAGTCATTGTCCATGCTGGTGTGAATGACCTGAGATGTACCTCCCTGGACTACATGAAAAGAGACATAAAGGAGCTCTCTGAGCATGTAGCCCAGGCCGGTATGACCCTGACCTTGAGTAGCATCTTACCCTCACCAAGAATGATGCCACAATATGAAGACAAGATGATCAGTTTCAACAATTGGTTTAAGTATTGGTGTCATTCAAAGGGGATCCAATGCCTGTCTGCTTGGGATGATATGCTCGACAAGCCATGATGCTTCGCTAGGGACGGCTTGCACCTGTCACCCCTGGGCTTTCAGATATTGGCAAAGGCTCTTGCTACCCCTATAGTACATTTTTTAGGCAAGGCTCAAACGACAAACCCACCTCCATAGGTATCACAAGGGATAAGAAACTAAGAGTAATGCTACTCAACGCCAGAAGTCTAAACCTCAAGATGCATGCACTCGAAACTCTCCTTAGCATGGAGAACATCGATATCTGTACAGTAACAGAAACCTGGTTCAGGGCTCCCGAGAGCACCTCAGCAATACCAGGTTATACCTCATACCATGCTTTTCGGCCCCAAAACTTGGACTGAACCAAAAAAGGAGGGGGGGTATCGATATTCATCAAAGATACCCACACCTCCAGGTTGGTAGCAAAGCACGAAGCATCAGAGACTATCCATGTGCAACTTACAGTGGATAAAACTGCCTTCCAGTTTATAGCCTGCTACAGACCACCCTCCCAAACCCAGGAACCCCACTCGGCCTTCCTGAGAACACTGGAAAATATGAAGGTCTCTCCAAACACCATTATATTAGGTGACTTCAACTACCCAAACATAGACTGGGAGCATTACTCTAGCTCCAACACCCTAGCCCAAAGGTTCCTAGAATTTATAAACTCAAATGCTATGGAACAACTTGTTACCACTCCCACAAGAGGGGAAAACATACTGGACCTGATCATCACCAACATGGGGACTCTATGCTTCAGACCAGAAGTGTATCCCTCACTGGTAAGATCAGACCATAAACTAATCTCACTGGATATTCACATCCCGACCCCACCCCCTGCCCAGAAAACCACAGTGAAAAACTTCTCTAAAGCAAATTTCACACTCATCAAAACCGAGGTGGAATCCTTCAAAGCCCCCAGGCCTGTCGAAAATACGGCCCAGACCGCAGAATCCTTTATAAACGCATTCTATGAACACCTTCAGGAATGCATGGATCATGCGATCCCGAATAAAACCAAGACCCAATCCTCCAAAGACAGACGTCCTGTCTGGTGGACCCCAGCCATAAACAAACTATACAATAGAAGGAGAAAGCTACTAAATGATAGAGCAAAATCCCAAAAAGGGAAGGCATCACTGATCAGTATTAGCAAAAAACTACGGGCACTCATAAAATTGTCTAAGGCCAGCTTCGAGAGAAAAATTGCACAGGACACTAAGAATAATCACAAGGCTTTCTTTAGTTATGTTAGGAACCTGGGTTGTAATTTCCAGATATGCTCAGAATTAGTCCAAAATGACAAAAAATACACTGAACCCACAGACATTGCCAACATCCTAGCTGACAGGTTCAGCGCAAACCTCTCCCCCCCCCCACCAAAAGGGCAAATATCTATCCCAGCAGAGTGCTGCCCCCCTAACATCTCAGATGCTCAGGTAAGAGCCACCCTCTCCAAAGCAAAAAACACAGCATCAATGGGACCAGACGGTGTCCCAGGCTGCGTCCTACATGAACTCCAAGAAGAGCTAAACCCAAACATAAAACTACTGTTCAATCTCTGCCTTACTGCAGGATATGTGCCCAAAGAGTGGCGTACAGCAACAGTGGTCCCTCTCCATAAAGGTGGTGTCTCAATGGATCCTGGAAACTATCGCTCCATATGCCTGACTAGCTTAGTCTGCAAAGCTATGGAAAGCATCATCATGGACCTCATAATTAAAGATATTGGGGACCAACAGACACTGGATCCTACCCAGTTCGGCTTTGTTAAGGGCAGATCCTGCCTTTTAAACCTGGTTGATTTCTTTGAAACAGTCACCAAGGCGATTGACGAGGGGAAGGTGGTCCACACAGCCTACCTGAACCTCGCTAAAGCCTTCGATACAATACCCCACTCGGGCATTATAGATAAGCTCACCAGCTTAAATATAAACCCCTATGTCACTAGATGGATTGCAAACTGGCTCAAGGACAGAACCCACATGATTAGAATTGCTGGAGCCATGTCAGACTCCAAACCAGTTAAAAGTGGTGTCCCACAAGGCTCAGTCCTGGGACCTCTCTTGTTCGGTATATATTTCTCGGAGGTACAGGCCAACACGGAAGGACTGTGGCTGACCAAGTTCGCAGATGACTGCAAACTGGGTGCCATAATCGACTCTCCAGCTGACACAAGCATCCTCCAAAAGGGCCTCATAGAAACAGACAACTGGTGCCAAAGCCATGGCCTCAAGCTAAATGCCAAAAAGTGTATAGTCATCCCTTTGGCAAAACAAGGTGCCACAAATTACCACATAGGTGGTAATCCATTAAGTACAGCAGAAGTAATTAGGGACCTGGGGACCCAAGTTGATAGCAATCTCTCATTTGACAACCACATGGCCAAAGTGGTTAGAAAAACATTTTATATAGCCCACCTAATCATGAAGGGATTCACATCTAGATCAGGGGAGGTCATTGTGCCTCTTTACTCATCCCTCATCAGGTCCATAATTGAGTACAATGCCCCTTTTGGGATGTACCTTACCAGACACCTGCAGCAACTGGAAAGACCCCAAAAGTACCTCACCAAGAGGATCAAAGGGCTCAAACAGATGCCATATGCTGCCCGGTTAAAGAAACTCCAGCTCTACTCAGTGGCATACTGCCTGTTCAGAGGTGATCTGTGTCTGACGTATAAAGCCATGTCCAACCCGGAATTAATGGACATGCTGCACCTCAGAAAATCCAAATCCCATCGAGCTACGCTCGAGACTTGAACCTCAGCACTGAAATAAATAGGACATGCTGGAGGGCAGATTCATAACCCAGAGGCTCCCTTCACTCTGGAATAAAATCCCAGTCCAGGTTAGGCAGAGTCCCTCATTGACTCTCTTCAAGAGGAATCTTGATGAGTGGATGGGAGATCATAGGTTTTCCCTGGGTATCACTTCTGTGTCACTGTTAGACAGAGGCACAGTATACTAACCTTGAAAAAGGGCATAGCAAAATAAATTTAAAATGGGTGGCGAAAGCCAAACACATTCTGGCTAGGCTTATAAATGCCCTAGGGCAGATAGCCTAGTATGAACCTATGAACCTATGTACACACACACACATATATATATATATATATATATATATATATATATATATATATATATCCATATATGTATGTTGATATGTATATGTGTTTATATGCATATATGTTTAACATATGTCCAGAACATGGAGTGGAGTCATACCTCAGAACCAATAGTCTCAACCTCTTAGTGCAAGGGAGTGTCATGTGAGTATTGCAGGTATAAATGTAGAATGTTGCTACTGTAACAGGGGTTGCCTTAACAGAAATGTGCGTGGGAGGTCACATCTGCTATTGATATGTATGCCATTAGTTACTGACAGACATCCTAAGGTCATCCTAGTACAGTAACACAGATATCACAGTAATGGTCCTGTGGAATACAGCAGAGATATGACCAGTAAATATGGACAGTCTTACACACTCTGGTCAGTCCAGAGGCATACACAGAACCCCTTAGTGCAAGACATGTGGACCAAACCTGACAATGTGGATGTTAGCCATGTAAGTGGGTATATCACGTAAATACTGGAATACATATGCCCAAACAGTTTATGCATTCACACACTTCTGTCTGTCCTGACACATAATAACCAGTGGTGCAGAGGTCACATGCCCACATACTACCCACTAGTTAATGACATACATCTGTACAGCATCTCACTGCTTTGTCAGAAATATACAACAGTTATGGTGGCCCAGCAGCAGTACATCTGACAAATATCTGGATATAACATCATACTGTGTAAGTACACTGAGCTGCCAGGCATGTCACAAAGCACTGTGCAAACTACAGGCAGACTGCCACAACACTGCCCTACATTTCTTATGGGGGAATACACATGTACCTGCAAATATAGCAGGCTGTACAGGCATGTCACAGCACAGAGTAACAGACACCTGTGTGAAAGTGCATGCCCACAACCAATGTGAACACAGCCATATAAGGTAAGTGTGCTTAATATTACAGCATATGGACTGTCTGTTCAACACCATCCTCATATGTGCCACTCACACACTAACCCTACATATACTGGGCCAATACACAGTGTATTCCAATGCCCGACTGTGGTATGGGACATGTGTGTTTTTGGCCCTACAAACATGTAAGCCGATAGGGTACCATGCACTGGAACAGCATGTAACATCAGATAGAACAGGACCAAGAACAATGACATCTACCACAGTCAGTACACAGGCCAAGGTACATATTCATAATACACACACTGTCGACAATCACCATAAGTACACATACCTCACTACTGTACACACTACAACAGAATGTCTTTTGTCCTCAAATATAACCCCTACTATACATAACATGTCTATCAGTCTGATATCTTACTGGCTTGTTATCAGGTATGATGTCAATAAATAATGGTGTACTGAACATATGCACCTCTTACTGCATGACATATGTACAATGGTTGACGGAGTTGTGGCTGGAGGCACAAACACAGGGCCAATATTGACATGTTGCTGTGATAACCTCATACATTTACTGGTGTAACAGGGTTTGTTGTGACATATGTCCTATGAGGGATATGAAGTCAGTAACTCTCATGGCTGTCAACATGTACTGACTGCAATCCTCAGACTGTGCTTCTGCAGTTCTACAGATAGGCAATCTGTGAGTAGCACAACACATGTAAGACTCCAAACACTGGCCAGTCTGCAGATAACCCTACAGGTGGGAGTTTCCTCAACCACATAACAATGTCATGACAGGTATTAAATCATGTAGAACTGCCATATCCACACAAACCCTGGTAAACCATCATTACTTCAAATACAGAGGGGCAAGACTTACATTCTGTAGTCATGTCTGGAACATCCCCCTCCTGTTTGTTGGCCTATCTCCACAGTGTATGTTGTTAGAGGTATATCCCACTACCATCTGTGATGCTGTTTGCCAAACAATGACATGAAGTCCTGCTCACAGTGAATGAAAAGGGCCAACACCCACATGATGTTCCTAGTTATAGGAGTGTGTTTCCATGTAATTGGCTATGGGAATGTTACCACAGCTGCTCCACATGCAATCAGCTAGTGAGGGACTGCAATTCATACACAGGCCATCAGCTGATCATGGGCATCACTTACAAAACACAAGCTGCTGCCCAAGCAAAGCAGGTGTACTTCTTCACATGCATAAGAGAGGGAGTGAGAGAGACAGACAGAGACAAAGTAAGACAGGGAGGGGGTAGGATAGAAAAAGCTAAGCATGTTTGTGTCGCACACTTACCAGTATGGTACCTGCCTATGTATTACTATTACATTTCTCTGCAGTTATTGCATACACGACAGAGCTTACATGTTGGAGAGCTGTCCAAAGGTATATTTGATGGTGAGCGACATTTGCAACAGTGATAAAGGAGGGATAAGGTAGGTGTGGTATATGTGCTTGTCCACAAGAACAGGTGTCAAGGACGACACAGCCACACTCTCACAGGGACTCACACACATTATTACAGTTGGCAGTGTCAGGATTAGAATTCCTAACTAACTAGTTTGCTACACTACAGTATTATGCAGGTATCAAATGCATAACAGAGGTTATCAGGCTGATATATGGGCAAAGGGTATGTCAAGGTGTCTGACATCACAAGGCATGCTTCAGTAGGCCAATGGGAGGTGTAGTGAGTGTGAATGGCATCCAAATCATTATACTCCACACACAGACACAGGTTTGCCAGTACTGACATGTATGGGTGCATTTCTTCACAGGTGTGTAGTGGTTGACTGTGCCAGAAGGCTGTACAAGGCTAGGTAAAGGGTATATCTTGGATTGGCCCACACAGGTGGGTATTGCATTCACCATCCACTCATCTGGTTTACTATTGTGGGTGGCCAGTGCTGTGCAATGTTTGCCATGTATGTGTTCTATATTCCACAGCATGGACGGTGTCTGGGATGTGCACATGTCCCACATGCATATTCAGTGACATTTGGAAGTGTACCTGGTGAGTCTGGGGCATGTTGTGTGGACAGATTATCATTCCTGACCTCATGTGGTGAGAACTGACAATAGAAACCAGGTTGACCCTGCACCTACATTGACAGCATGATACAGGTATTCACTGGTGTCAGTAGCATCTGTCCATACATGACATAGCATCTGTCCATACATGACATGTGTATAAGGGATGGTATTTCCTTTGTGGGTTACATTTGCTGACTTTACAATTGTTGCAGGTGTCCAGTGGAGAACATAGCAAAGGACCACTGTATGCAATGATTTGCCTATTGTAGGGATGGGACAGGGTACCATGTCCTCTGTAGTCCACTGCAATCACAGCATGGTTACTATTTGTGACCAATATGCAGGGAACTACCAACACAGTGGTTGTTGCCTAGCCAAGTGAGTTTGTGTATGAGACATGGTTGGAGAGTGCTCTCTGTGTAATACAAGGGTTGCCTATATTGTCCCCCAATCCATGATGTCACATGTAGGGATATGGACTATCTATACCAGCCTCTCTGATGTTTGACATCTGTAGTCCTTCTAAGGTGGACATTGTGACATATAATAGGCCCACCATATAAGAAATTTGCAAAACCCGTTCCACAATGAGTCTTGTTATTACACACTCACAGCTACCTCCACACAGGATACTAATGACAAACACACACACACACACACACACACACACACACAGTTGCTATGTCTGGGATTAGAACTCCTACCTAACTAGTACAGCACACTACAGCATTACGCTTTCCCCAAAGGTGTATTTCAAGGTGAATGGCATCAGCGGGCTTGCCAAAGTAGGGCAATGGAAATTGTAGTGACTGTAAATGGCCTCAAAAGCATTGATCCCTACACAGACAAACAAACTCACACACAGAGTTTTATAGTTGCCATGTCTGGGATTAGAACTCTTATATCACACTACAGCATTACACAGTTATAGTACGTGACACGGAGCTTACTGAGGTACACTTTCCCCAATGTTGTATTTCAAAGTGAATGACATCAGCAGGCCTGCCAAAGTAGGCCAATGGAAGTTGTAGTGACTGTGAATGACCTCAAAAGCATTGATCCCTACACAGACAAACACACACACACACACACACACACACACACACACACACACACACACACACACACAGAGTTTCATAGTTGCATATCTGGGATTAAAACTCCTACATCACACTACAGCATTCTGCAGCTATAGCACATGCCACGGAGCTTTCTGGGCTACTCTTACCCCAAAGGTGTATTTCAAAGTGAATGACATCAGCAGGCTTGTGAAGGTAGGGCAATGGAAAGTGTAGTTCATAGGTTCATAGGTTGGTACTAGGCTATCGGCCCTAGGGCCTATACAAGCCTAGCCATGACAATTCCCTGGCTATTTCTTTCCACAATATTTACTTCCCTGGTCCCCTGTCTAGCAGGGTGACTGATGTGATCCCCGGGGTGAATTTTCTATCTTCCATCCAATCGTCAAGGTTCCTTTTGAAGAAGGCTAAAGAGGTACTCTACTTGACATTTATGGGCAGTCAATTCCAGAGTCTGGGGAGTCTCTGGGTTTGGAACCTATCCCTCCAGCATGTTTTGTTCATTGTGATGACAAGGTTTGGATCCCTGGAGCATGTGGCTCTGAGGGAATTGGGATTTCCTTAAGTGTAGCATGTCCAACAGCTCTGGGTTTGACATGGCATTGTATGTTAAGCAGAGATCGCCTCTGAGTAGACGATATGTGATGGAGTATAGCTGAATGATTTGCAGCCGGTCAGCATAGGGCATCTGCTTTAGGCCTGTGATTCTTTTAGTGAAGTATTTCTGCAGCCTTTCTAGTTGTTGCAGATGTCTTGAGAGGTGCATACCAAATGGGATGTTGTATTCTATACTGGGTCTACTGAGAGATGACTACATTGGGACAATGGCCTCCTTTTTTCTGGATGAAAAGCCCTTATAAATGAAGTTTGCCACATAGGCAGATTTCCTGACTGTTGTGGTGATGTGGTTATCGAAGGTGAGACCACTGTCCACCTGTGTCCCTAAGTCTCTTATCACACTTTCAGTGTTTAGTGTACTGCCACCTATGTGGTACGTCACGGTACATGTTCCTTCCCAAAGGGGATAACTATACATTTCTTGGCATTGAGCTTGAGCCCATGGCTCTGGCACCAAGCATCTTTTTCTGTAAGGCCCTTTTGTAGAATATCCACATAATTTGGGGATTCAATATTGGCTCCCAGTTTGCGGTCATCTTTGACCTTTGTTAGCCAGAGTCCCTTAGTGTTGGCCTGTACTTCAGAGCAGTAGATACCAAACAAGAGCAGTCCCAGGACTGAACCCTGAGGTACTCCAAATGTCACTTGTCTGGAGCTGGATTTGGAGTTGCCTACTTTTCCAGTGTGGGTTCTGTCAGTACGGCAATTGGCAACCCATCGAGTGACGTAGGGATTTAGTACATTAATGGAGGATGGTGATGAAGGCCTTGGTGAGGTCTGAATAGGCTGTGTAAACTGCCTTACCCTCGTCCACAGTTCTGGAGACTGATTCAAAGATGTCAATCAGGTTCAGGAGACATGATCGGCCCTTCACAAACCCAACCTGGGTGGGGGTCCAGTGTTTGGAGGTTGTCATTGTCTTTGTTTATAAGTTCCATGATAATACATTCCATGGCCTTGCAGATCAGGCTCGTCAGACTGCTGGGGTGGTAGTTCCCAGGATTCAAGGTGGATCCCCCCTTGTGGACTGGGATAACTGTAGCTGTGCACTACTCAGTGGGCACAAAGCCTGAGGTGTGGCTATGATTAAACATGGCAAGTAGGTGAGGTGTCAGTTCATTTTGCAGCTCATGTAGTACACAGCTCTGCATGTTGTCTGGTCCCATGGATGCTGTTTTCTTAGATGTGGAGAGTGTGGTTTTTACCTGCGTGGTCATTATTACTGAAATCTGGCAATCTTTCTGTATTGAGATGGGCCCTTTAGGGGGTGGGAGGGGGGTGCAGTTGGCACTCAATAGATCTGCCAGGATATTGGCAATATCCTTGGGATCAGTATATTTAATGCCATTCTGTTGTAGCTCAGAGCAGATCTGAGCTTTGCCATTTAGATTCCTGACATAGCTATGGAATGGCTTGCAGTTGTCTTTGGAATATTTGGCTATATTATGTTCGTAACTAGCTTTGGAGGGTTTTATGAGGGTTCTCAGCTTCTTACTGAGGCTGGTAAGGGAGTTTTTTGCATCCTGGGAATTTCCTCTTTTCTGCAACAGTTTCTTCCTTTTGTTGTAAAGTTTGTTTATGGCAGGGGACCACCACATTGGCTTCCTTTTCTTGGAGGGAGCATCTTAGATCTGTTTGAGATGGCACGATTCATGCACAAGTGGAAGTGCTCATACAGTGCCTTAGTGTAGGATTCAGCAGTCGACCTTTCAGTTCCCGTCTGCATGGGTGCCATGACTTTTGTCACGTCTGACATGTGTAGCATGAAGTTGGCTTTGGAGACATTTTTTTTACAGGGGTTGCCTTACTGGGGTATGGGAGAGGGATGTGGATGGTAAAGTGATTAGCTTATGGGCAGACCTGACCACCAATGGGGTGACCATAGGTGTGGAGCATCAATTTTCCATGTTGGTAATGACCAGGTCTATTATATTGGAGCACCTGTTGGGACTATGGGTTACTTGAGCCAGGGCATTGGGAATTATGACTTCCAAAAACTACTGGGCAGTGGTGTTGGTACACAAGTAGTTTTCCCAGTTAATGGCAGGGTAGTTGAAATCACCCAGTATTAGGATGTTTGATTGCATTTTAATATTTTCAAGTATGCTTAGAAAGGTGTAGTGGGAATCTTGGGGCATGGTGGGAGATCTGTAGCAAGCTATACAATTTGGATTGCAGTCTTACCTATTGTTAGTTGCACCTGGAGAATTTCAGATGCATTGTGTTGGGCAAGTAGCCTGGTGGTGTAAATATCCTTGGTGAATATGGCCACTCCTCCACCTTTAGTGTTTTGGTCCTGGTTTGCTGGCCGACAGGTGTGATAAAAGCTGTGCCTGGTATTGCAGGGGTGCTCTCTGGAGTGTTGGATCAGGTCTCTGCTACTGTACAGCTATCGATGTTCTCCATTTTTAAAAGTGCCTAGTGACTGTGAATGGCCTCAAAAGCATTGATCCCTACACAGACAAACAAACACACACAAAGTTTTACAGTTGCCATGTCTGGGATTAGAACTCCTACCTAACTTGTACATTACACTACAGCATTACACAGTGATAGTGCACACCACTGAGCTTATAGAGCTACTGCTTCACCAAATGTGTATTTCAAGATGAATTACATCAGCAGGATTGCCAAAGTAAGGCAATGGGGAGTGCAGTGTGTGTGCATGGGCCATAAACCATTCATCTGGAAGCAGACACACAACACTCAGGCACACACAGGTTTAAATTTAGCAGGTACATGTATACAACTGCTAGATGAATAATGACTTGTATAGTCATGTTACACAGTTATCACAAGCACCAGAGACACTATAGTGCTGAGGGATACCAGAGGAAAATGTCTACAGTGATTGACATTTTCACATCATGTGGTTTTAGCCAATCGGATGTGTGCTCGGTGGGACAGGCCTCATGACGGGAGGCTCTTTGTCACTGTCTGTCACTGTCTTCCACACATCTATATATGTGTAAGTGTGTAACTTTGGCCTATTATAGTGTGTTGTCCTTGGATATATGTGTGTATTCCTATCCAATGTGTGTGCACAGCATGACTGGTGTGCAATGTGGAGTGTGTGCACAAACATCTGTGACTGTCAGATATGTCTAGTCCACTGTTGTTGCCAGACATGGGCTTCAAAGTGTGGGAGAATGCCCAGTATGACCTTTCCTTATTTTGTTGTCATACATGGGTTTTGTTTCTCTAAAGTGTGGGAGCATGCCCAGTATGACCTTCTGTATTGAATGCGTGAATCCATTCCAGGTAGCTTGTACTCCAGTTCAAGCTTTTGGGTTCTAAACCTACAGCTAGCAACCTGTTTCTGTGGGATATCTGTAGATTGGTTGACAATATGGGGTCAAAATGGGAAAAGGATAGTGGGTTACTGTAGGTACTTGTGTCTGTGCTGCTTTTGCTACATGGTTTTGGTGTTAGCAGAGATATTCACACATATGTACTGTTTTACACTGTGATGTTTTATTTCATCAACTACTGTCAGGTATACATATTTGCTTGCAGTAATTTCCTGGGGATTACAGGGTGAATGAAGCTGTGTCCAGTATTGTAGTCTGCAGCCTATATATTCTTGCACAATCATGCCTTTCTGGAGACACTTGCTGATGGGTCTGTGTAAATGGTTCAGCACATTGGTACAGTAGTGGCTGAGGATCCCATGCTTGTGCATCCATCGACGTAACAGTATGGCCATATTCTGCTGTGGCCATACCTCATAGCTGTACAGATTTACACAGGTTACCCAGAGGCGGGGCTCATTTTTCTGGTGATTACCCCTACATATTGTGGTTTACAAGCAGGTTTGTAGCCACCCATCCCTGTGTTTACAGGCCAGGATAGTATGTGCACATGGCTGAGTTTCAGACTTCACACAATCTATGGCGTCCATACTCTTACCCCCCCCCCCCCGTTATTCTATCCTCTTCCAAACATTATGCAAACATTATCTGATAAGTTCCCTATAGTTATCACTTCATCCCAGCAGTATTTTGGAGTTGGTCCACAGGTCATGCAGTAGGACATGGTGGACATGTTACTGGGATTTGTCAACATAGCTTTGTATTTGTGTTCTGTGGACTGTGTTATGTTGTTATTTGGGAATCCATGAGATAACATACATTAGCAGTACGGGCGAGACACAGGCCTTTGACAGTGGACTGTAGGGCATTTGGTAGTAATGCAGGCCATCAGCAGCAGGCTGTTGCATTGTGTCACTCCTAAAGTCCCAGGCTACAAGCCACTATATTCCCCTGGGGTGACAGGGTATATGTGCAAGGTGTTAATGTCAATAGTTTCTGTCTATTGATCCAGTGGTGTGGATGCTGGCAGGGTGCTGCTTACAGCTAAGGACACACCTGCATGGGAGACCTCTTCAGCATGCTGCATTCTGTGGCTATTTCCATACAGAGGTGGGAGGCATATTGTACTTATTCCCAACAGCAAGGGTAAGACCTGTGGGGTCCCTGTGGCTGATGGTGTGGTGAGCTGGGTGCATGTGTGCTTTGGAATCCACTTGCAGCTGACTCACAGATATACATGGGGCATTCTGCTTATGCTGGCTTGTGCAGGGACATCAGCAGCTTCTCAATACTTCATACCTGTGACCTTTGTGGTCTGCCAGTGTTTGGCCAGATGACATTGGTATTCCATGCTACAAACCCAACGAATGTGCTGCTAACCTATATGTACAATTCCAAAGGTGTGTCCATTTGACAGTAGCATTTTATACACTGTCTGTCTAGGGTACTTCCACCTGTGTACTGTTTGTATGTCTGGGCCCACATTCATGCCATGTCCATCTTTCAGATGGTGACAGATATTACATCTGAACAATTACTATGGCTTACTGCTTGAATGTGCTTGCTGGGATGCATTGTGTTTGGCACTGCAGTTGTGAGAACTTGGCCCTGTCATTGGCAGTACTGGCCAATGGCCACCAGGACAAACCCCACCATGCCTACATGCAGACCACTCTCACACAATATACAACACACACCAACTTAACACACACAGCCCTGCATACTGTACACATGCTACAATCTATCCTACTACTTTGGCCAGCTCAGGTAATTTGTGCTCCACTGTTTTTATACCTACACATACATATTACTACATTTCTAAATAGGATTGAGGGGGCACACCTGACAACTGTACACATTTTCTATTTCAGGTACTACATTTCATTCTGTATTCTAACCTATCACGCAGACTAGAGGCATATTAGTGTACTATAGTTCTTAGGTTTTATTGACCTACATTTCAGTTTCAGACTTCTTACCCTTCAGAACTAACATTCCACTACCTGACCTCTTGTAGTCTGTCTGTGTAGGTCTGGAGGGGGCTGTTCTCCATAGCCATCAATCAGAGGCTTTAGCACAGCCTTTCTTTGTGGGTGTCTACACCTGTCCTGTTGGCTAAGACTGTTGTTGGGTATGTGAGCTTCACTGACTGGCATGTGTGTGTCCTATGGACACACATTTGCCCCACTACATTTCCTGCAGTGGGTTTTGTCACCTTGTCTAATACTGGCTACTATGGTGACACCAGTATTTGTTACCGATTTCATGCTGCCAATATAGGTGTATACTATCTGCTGGCATCCCATTCAGCCACCTGATTCTCTTGCATGCTCACATCCATATCATAGATACAAGTAACAAAATATACTATTCCATTCAGCAATTGATAGAGAGAGTGACTTACCTTGTGGCTGTGCCAGTATTGAGGATTGTGCTGCAGGGCTGACTATGTCAGATGCACATAGTACACTCCCTATACATGGTTAAGCACAGGTAGTGTCATGTCTGGCATTCCTTTTACTGTATGTGTGAGTCAGAGAGAGGTATCATTCCCTAGGTCTCTACTGTGTCAGTGTATGTGTTATATGTTGCCTCTTTACCAAGGCCTGGGCATACTGGGCATGCCTCCTTCTGCTTACTGGGGCAGGCTCATGTTGTTCCTCCTCTGAGTCACTCTGTGCCTGTGCAGGCCTTGGCAATGGTGGGGGGCTGAGTGGTCCTGCCCCGTGCTGCTGCAGCTGTTTCCGCAGGATCATATTATGGAGCATGGCACATACGATGACAATTTGGGTACATGTAGCTGGTGAGTACTGCAATGCTCCACAGGATATGTCCAGGCACCAGAACCATGACTTGAGCATCCCAAACACATGGTCTATAATGATTCTGGTCTGTGCGTGTGCCTCATTATGGAGTTCTTGTTTAGGTGTGTGTGCATTTCTGATGGGTGTCATCAGCCACGGCTTCAGGGTGTAACCAGCATCCCCCACTGGGTGGCCATATGGGATGTCCCCATTGATAAATCTCTGGGACAGCTGCGTCATATGCCAGATGTGGGAGTCCTGATAGCTTCAACGGCTGTCAGCACGCACATTCAGTATAATGCCCCAGGCATCGCACACAACCTGGCAGTTGATGGAGGGAAAGCCCTTGTGGTTTATGTAGACTCTACCACGCTCGCCAGGTGGTTCTTTGATGTGTATATGCATGCAGTCTATAGCACCCACTACCTCAGGGTATTCTGCTATTTGGTAGAAGAGACGCATATTGCTGGTCAACGTCTCAGGTGTTGAAGAAATATACGTGCTCACCGGCATGTGCTGACATGGCATCCAAGAACTGGTGAAGTACCCTGGATGCTGATGCTTGTGAGATCCCCATGATATCCTCAGTTGGCCTTTGGAAGGTACCTGTGGCTACTATTCTTAGGATTCCGCATACCTTGGTATCCACTGGGATGGGTTCCCCTCTGATGGTTCTGTGTGTGAGGCATGGCCGGCACATCTCAACAATTTGCTGTAGGAGGTCCCTGTCCACCCTATAGTGCTCCACTATCTCCAGCTCATATAGCCCCTGGTAGGTTACCCTGCGTCTGTACACTCTTCTCCTTCTCCTCACTGTGGGTTGGTCATTAGCATTCTCATCCTCAACACCCTCAGCCTCTTCCACATGTTGATTTATGAGAGCAAATGCAGCCCCTATCATTTTGTTGCTTTTGTTAGGTAACATTTCCCCATTTGTGCACACCAGTGGTGTAGGATTTGTGGGAAAAACCAGAGGGAAAGGTGTTTGCATAGTTTATAGTAGTGTGCTGGGCTGGGCTGGGCTGGGCTGCTGCCTGTGTATTTGGCTGATTCTGATACATTTCACCTGCCAGCTATGCTAGTTCTCCTTGACTACCTTCCTACTGCTGTTTTCCCTTCCCATTGCCTTTCTATTTAAGCCCAGAGGCGTGCTGCACAAAGACAGTGCTCAGATATGCACAGAGCTGCTATTTCTTGGTTTACTTTGTTTTTTTGGTTTAAAACTTGGTGCACAGTGTGTACACCCATTTAGGCAATGTAAAGTGTGCTTGGCAGCTTCAGACACACCCCCTTCCTTAGCTCTGCTAAGATTAGGGCAAACCCGAGCCACAGGGCTACAATAAGCTTACAGTATGCCTGACACACCCCTCTATGATGTCAGCTAGTTCTTAGGCTTGCCCCATAGTCTTCCTGTACCTACACAGTTGGGTGCAGGCTAGCCATGAGGGGAAATCTGTGATTCAGTATCATTCCCCTCATTTGCATAGGATTGCTTGCTAATGCCTAGTTACAAGTCCCAGCCTTTCCCCTTAGCAACCACTATTCACTGGCCTTGTTGTCTTTTCCCTGTCATTGACTATAATGGCAAAATTGTGATTTTGCAGAGAAAGCTTTTTTCAGAGTTTTTCTTTTATTTTCCATCCAATCCCATTTGCGCACCTCTGCCCTGTGCTTAAATGGCCGAAATTGGCCAAAAAAAAGTTTTTTTTTTTGCAACTGTTTTCCATGCCAATGGCCATATATTTGGCCATTGGCAAGGTTTACACATTATATACACATTTTATTTGGAGCTGTCATGGCTCCGTTTTGTAGTTTTCAGAAATGTACTCGGTTACTAACCAAGTACATTTCTGCAGGTTACACTAGTCCTGCACAGACGGCTGCCAGCTTCCTGGATCACAGATTCACCTCATTTGCATGATTTTCACTTGCAAATGGGGTAATTTGCATACAGGTGCTGTGTCCATGCAGGAATAGTGCAGGAGCGCTTGTGCACGTCCCGGGAGCTTGTTCCTGGATCTCTTGGTGGCCATATTGCCTCCAGCAGCTCCTGCACTATTCCTGCATGCTGTGCAGAGCTTGCTGAATCCTGGAGACTAACTTCACTCTTGAGGTAAATTTCTTGGCATCCATGTTTCGGACATATAATAAGCACATTATGATCGGCAATCTGGGCATAATTCTCTATATAGTGCATGGTGCGTGGTGATTATAATCTGATATGCGGAAAAAGACAAATACTTTAAGCACTACTGTAGTGTAAGACCCAATGCTAATAAATGTTAAGCACTCCCTGCTTAAGTATTTAAGGTCAGGTCTCACATGAGGCTGTCATATGTGCCAGTACTGACCAGCAAATGACAGCAAAGATTTGTTTCTCCTTGCAGTCTGTGCCAGTGATAATGGGTCCCTGACTTTGTCTTATTAACTTCAAAAGTTGCTAGAATAACAGGATTTATGTTCATCTATATTTTCTAATGGATATGAAGTCTGAAAATTAAATGTATGTCTTTGTTTAGTGACTTTAATCTTCAGTGATTTGTCAAAAATACACAGATTTTATGAGGAACACACCAAGCATATGAGGTAAAAATCTGGACCTTCTGCAAAAATAAGGACAGTTGAGAAGTATGGAAGGTGAGTGTAAACATAAGAGACTGAATGCACTCCCTGGGCTTCAATAAAGTGAAATCTCCATGTGGGAACAGTGTAGTCATTCCTGGATGTAATATGGCCACTGAGCGAGCCAGTAAACTATTGTTCTGACGTGCATGAGCCTGCCTACACTATTCCTGCATGGACACCACTGCATAATGCTAATTATCTCATTTGCTGGTGAAAACCATGCAAATGAGTTGAATTAGCGATTCAGCAAGCAGGCAGGCATCCGTGCAAGAATAGTGTTAGTTGTAGAAATGTATTCGACTACTAGCCGAATACATTTCTGCAAAAATTAAAACGGAGTCATGACAGCTCAAATAAAAGCATGTATTATAATCTTTAGGCATACAAATGGCGAAATATATGGCCATTGGCATGGAAAAGTGTTTTGTTTTTCTAAAAATAAAACTTTTATTTTTTTTGGGCTGATCTCGGCCGTTTAAGCATAAGGCAGTGGCACACAAACGGGATTGTGGTGAAAATAAAAAAAAAGTGAAACTACAGTTTTAAGGAAAATCTGGACTTTGTCATTATAGTCTATGGCATGCAGAATCAAAACAACACCAGGGAACAGTGGTTGTTAAGTGGAAAGGCTCTGGGGTAGCGCAGTAACTATGGACTAAGGCAATGGGGTATACAAATGAGGGGAAATTTACTGAATCATAAACATATTCTAAGTGCCAAACTGCACCTAACCGTGTAGGTGCTATTACATGATAGTGTAAGCAGGAGGAGCAGTAGACATGAAAAGGGTGTGTGTCATGCATGGTGTAAGCACAGTGGAGCTCCATGGCCCCCAGATAAGCTTAGCTAAGCACAGCTAAGCAAGGGTATGTGTCTGCAGCTGTATTGACTTATTCCATGAAATGAAGAGCATGTTCACATCCAGGGAGGGCCATTTCTCAGTGTTTACATTAGCTAAACAGGTTTACGCAGCATGCATCGGGTCTATAACAAAAAAAAAAAAAAACGGAAATAGCAGGACTGTTTACATTTGGGCACTGGGTTTGCGTAAAAAAAAAGGTAGAAAAAAGGGAAATGCAGAATGAAAGCAATCAAGTATAAATTACATAGCTAGCAGGTGGAATGCATCATAGTCAGCTAACCATACAGGCAGCATCTGCAGCACAACAGTTTAAACTATGGAAATACTTTACAGTCTGTTTTTCCCACATACTCTGCATCATTGGTGTACACATGCAGGGGAACTTTAACTGGAAAAATGTTAGGTACTGCCATTACTTTGATCCATCTGTATGTGCTAGAGGCTGAGGCGGTGAGGAGGATAATGCTGACAACTGCCACAGACAGAGGAGGAGAAGAGTGTTCAGACCCAGGATAACTTACCAGAGACTACATGATCTGTAGATAGTAGAGTGCTACAAGGTGGACACAGACATACTGCAGCAAATTATCAAGTTGTGCCGGCCTCCACTCAGACCCAGAGCCAACAGAGGGGAACCCATCCCAGTAGATACCAAGGTATGTGTAGCCTTAAGAATACTTGCTACAGGTACTTTCCAAAGACCTACTGGGGACATCATGGGGGTCTCACAGGCATCCGCATTCAGGGTACTCCATCAGTTCCTGGATGCCATGTTACCACATGCCGGTGAGCAGATTTACCCGTGAGGAGAGGACCAGAAATATGCATCTCTTCCACCATGTAGCAAAATACCCAGAGGTACTGGGTGCAATAGACTGCATGCACATCCACATCAAAGCACCACTCAGTGAACAGGGTAGGGTCTACATAAACCGCAAGGGATTTCCCTCCATCAACTGCCAGGTCATGTGCAATGCTCAGGGCATTATCATGAATGTATGTGCTGGCAGCCCTGGAAACTATTACGACTCCCACATCTGGCATTCGTCACAACTGTACCAGGCATTTATCAGTGGGGGCATCCCATATGGCCATCTGGTGCGGGATGCTGGCTATGCCCTGGAGCCATGGATGATGACACCTATCAGAACATGCAGACACACCCACACAAGAATGCCATAATAAGGCACACACACAAACCAGGATCATTATAGAGCATGTGTCTGGGATGCTCAAGTCACAGTTATCTTGCCTTGACATATCTGGTGGAGCCTTGCAGTACTCTCCAACCATGTGTACACATGTTCATACTATGTGCCATGCTACACAATATGATCCTGCCAAAGCAGCTGCAGCAGGAACAGCACAGGGAAAGGCCACACAACCCACCACCATTGCCAAGGTCCCCACAGGTACAGAGGGACTCAGAGGAGGAGGCCCCTGAGTCTGGTCCTGTAGGCAGACAGAGCTGTGCCTAGTATGCTCAGGCCTTGGCAAAGAGGCATGGCATAGCACACACACTGACACTGTAGGACCCCATGGACTGACACCTCTCTCTGACTTACACACACACAGTAAAATGGATGACACACACACCATATTACCTGTAACTTACCATGCATAGGCAGTGTACTGTGTGCATCCAACATAGGCGGCCCTCAAGCACCATCCTTACAACTTCCACAGGCACAAGGTAAGTCAGTCTTCTTAACAATAAATGAATGTATTAGTATGTTTTGGTAACATATTTGTGGTAATGCTGCATGCATGCAAGGGAATGGGGTGGCCTACTGGGATAGCAGCTGACAATTGACAGCTATGTGGGACACCAGGAAATGTCTGCCCAATACTGGCCTCCCCACACTATGCAGTAGTACCCAAGGTGGCAAATCCCGCTGCAGTATAGGAGTGGGGACAACTAACTGGGGGATCATAGGTCACAGGCATGGATGTTAGTGTGGGGGTACCATACCCACCCCTCAAACCCACACAGCAAGTCAGCTGTAGAAAACCAGAGAGAAATGTCTGGCAAAGGCCCACAAATGGCAGCCATGTTGAGTTATCCCCCTACAGTCTCACACAGTGATAGCAAAGCAGGTCTCACAGTTGCAGTAAGACTATGAAGGGTAAGAAGCCTGAAACTCAAACGTATGCCATTACAATCTGACCTCTGGTCTTTACTGATACTTTTTTTGGCCCTGCCTCTGGTCTTTCCATTGAGATTTAATCAGGAACTCTTCATTTGAACTATTGTGATATTGGTTTTTGGACAACTTATACTAAATTTAATTATGGATTTGGACAAAATATTGGACGGGTTGTGTGCTGATAGGGAAGATATTGGTGTGTTTGGATTAGACCAAATCCCAAGCAACAACCAAAGTCAACCAAATTGTAATATTTCTGATGGTTGTGAATTGACGTTTCGAAATTTAGAGAAAGGCCTTAAAGGGCTGAGAGCTAACATATGGCACCTCAGGCTTTTCAGGGCCTATTTGCATAAAAATATGGCCCCCAGAGGCCTTCGTATAAAGTTACGACCAATAGTCAGCAGATCTGAACAGAGGCTGACTGATGGATGGGAACAGGCATTGCAAAATGGCTCTATGATTTTTGTTAAAATCTTAGCCTCTTATTATGAAAGGATCATTGACTTATGTGTATCCGAAGTCAAGGATTTGAGCACTGAGTGCAAAAAATTCCAGTCCAGCACCAATTATCATGACTTACTTGATAGGTTGTCCAAAGAACTAACCACATATGACAAAATGATAAGGGATAGGAAAGTTAAAAAATTCAATAGGGATGTCATGGACTACAATAAGGGACACCCATTCCAAATACAGAGGACTGTGAGATTTCAGGACTCAGTCCAAGGAACGACCAGCAGGACCAGAAAGAGACCAAGGTCCATACTTAAACAAAGGGACAAATCTTATACCAGTACATCAGGGGAGGAGTCCTCATATACCGACAGTGAGGGTGGAACATTGGTTAACTCACCACTAAAGAAAAAAATGAATACCACTATCCCTTTAGGAGAGGTAGGAAATATAGAGGGGGGAGGAAACATGCCAATCGAAATAGGAACAGAATCAATGACAGGACTGATTCAGTCCTTACTGAAACAGTAACAACAAAATTTGATAATGTTCTAAATTTATCAGACTCTGTACTGACTGATGATCAATACAAAATACTTAATAAAGGATTGGGTTTCGTACCTATTTTTTTCTCTGATCAATATCAAATTGCATTGGATGTGTTGGATTATTGTCGACGACTTGACCTCAAAATATTTTTTTTCAGAACAGGATATATCAAATACTCAAAGATCTGCTGGATTTACATTTCATAAATCTACTTTTCAACAACCCATGAACAAAAATGTTGCCATCTTTCAACAGGCAGTACTCAAGGATTTACGATTCCCCCATTTGGAATGTCACATTTCACAAGATAATATTAACTCATCTGAGAAGAGGGCACTTACTGAACTTAGGCAAAATCACAACATTGCTATACTCCCAGCTGACAAGGGAGGAGCTGTGGTGATTTTAAATATGGATTATTATGTCCAAGAGGGACTCAGACAACTATCTGACTCCAAATGTTACATGTACATGGGTATCGATCCTACACATCGATTTAAAAAGGAGATTGATGCATTTCTTGACTCAGCAGTGGAAGAAGGTATTATTCCCATTAAAACAGCACAACACCTCAAAGTTAAGGATCCATCCAAGCAAATTCTGTATTTACTCCCAAAGATACATAAATCCATTACTCACCTTCCAGGTAGACCTATTGTATCGGGTAATGGTTCACTCACAGAACCATTATCGGTATTCTTAACCCAACATCTTAAACCACTCCTGGGACATGTAAGGGCAAGAATACAGGATACAACAGAATTTTTGAAAATTATTGAAGATACACAACTTGAGCCAGAATGGTTGATGTGCACACTTGATGTTAAGTCCTTGTACACAAGCATACCACACTGGGCAGGGTTGCAGGCACTACAACACTGGTTGAACAAGGTTGAACTATCCACCGGGATTCAACACATTGCTCATCTGTATGTCAGGGCATTTGCTTAGCAAAAATGTTTTTTATTTTCAAGGGGAGTGCTACTGGCAACTGCAAGGTACGGCCATGGGGGCCTCTTTTGCCCCCATATATGCAGATCTTTTCATGGCGTATCTTGAGGAATGCCTTATCTATAATCCCCTGCATAACATTTATTTGGTGGAAATCGATATCTGGTGGAGATATCTTGATGATTGTTGGATGGTGTGGCGTGCAGATTCAACATATCTTATTGAATTTGTGGAATATCTTAACAGCAATATATGGGGTATTGAGTTCTCTATCACTTCTCATACTAATCAAATTGATTTTTTGGATGTTACCGTGTATCGGAATGAGGACCATACCCTAAGTACTAAAATTCATCAGAAATATCCACAATTCAATTCATTACTTCATGCATCTAGTATGCATCCACGCCACACCATCCGCAATATCCCAAAATCTCAATATTTGAGAATTAAACAGATCAATTCTTCAAATATTGATTATGAGAATGCCAAAGTAGATCTGAAAAATAGATTTTTGGACAGGGGATATTGCATCTTCGATATTGCATCCGCCAGTGCATGGACAGATAAACAAGACAGGAAAATCCTTGCTGGAATACAAGGACCGCACACACAACCCAAAGGATGACACTGTCAGGTTCATTCAGGTGGTTAGGAATGTTCTAAATGACAATTGGAACATTTTGTTAGCTAATGACTACCTTTGTAGTATCCTGGGTAACCAATGTCAACTATCATATAGGAGAGGCAAAACTTTGGTATCATTATTTTCACATTACAAACAGAGAGAGAGTGAAGGGGCAAAATACAAACAATTGACTATAATAGGGTATGAACTCTTGGGAACTTTCCCTTGTGGTCACTGCACTTCGTGTAGTCAAGTGAACAAGCTTAAACAATTTACCAGTTCTAACACAAGCAAAGTTAATTTGTCAGGATCTTTGGTAATTGCTCAAGCAGCTGGGTTATATACCTGGCAACATGTCAGTGTTCTGCTTTCTATGTGGGCAAAACTTCACGATCATTAAGAATAAGAATAGGGGAACATCGGAGTGACATTCGTAATATGAAATTGACGAATGCTTTATATCAACATACTATTAAACACCCTACGGCAAAATTCATGTGTACAGTTATTGATAAAATTACAGGCAACAGGCACAATCAACAAGGATGGCAAAGTATACTTAGCCATAAAGAAAAGTACTGGATTATTCATCTCGGAGCCCTATTTCCACCAGGTCTCAATGACCATTTATGATGAGTATATTCCTTTATTCAATTATGATAAGATTACAGAATTCTAACATAGTGTTGATTTAGCAAATAATGTATATACTATAATAATATATACAGCATTGTTGCTTGGTTTTATTTTCACTTATGGTTTAATTGTGTATGCTCACATGGATCATTTGCTCATTTACCAATGTTTTTTGCCATATTAATGCATACAATTTATGGTATATACCAAATATCAAATGATTATTATGGACATTCCTTAATATGTCTTCATTTATTTTTTGCTTACTGCAGCCTGATTGTCAACTAATGAATTATTCAGAAGGTATGGACTATACCTTCCATTTCTATTGGCTGGGTGAAGAATATATAAAGATTACTGGTTTGCTGGTTGCAATTACTATTTCTTTATTTTCTCTCACTGAAGAAGGCAGTAGCCGAAACTAGTTTGAGTGTTGGTATTTGGACATTATTATGTCCTTTTGCAGTATTTCATTAAGTTTCGAATAAAAGACGTGGAACTACTTATGCTGGCCTCTAGTGTTTTTTTGGATTGGTTTGGCCGAGCATGCTGTACGTGCGAGGCGTGCTGTTTGGATTCAGTTTGTTGATTCTCGCTGTTGGCATTTAGTTCCACTTTCGGTAGGAGAGGACTCCTTCCCTGAAATACTATTTCTATTTTACCAGCGTGATACCAGGATTATACCAGTGAATTTTATAATTATATTCTATTTTTGTAACTATTTATTCATTTGTTGGCTATCTGGGCTTGTGGCTGAATCAACGTAGATGTGCGATTACTGTTTTGCATGATAAGGAGCAAGTGTTTATGTGGAAATTCAGCATTTACGCATTGGAATTACACTGTGGAGGGCTTATGGTTCATCTGGAAGCACGCCATTAATCTCTATGAGGAACAGTATTTGGTCTACTTTTCACTCGGAACTTGGACTTTAAAATATTTTATGGACATTTATATGTCGTTGAGCCCGTTGAGGCATGCTTTTTTAGGCATATTGTCTATGAATGTCATTTTGCATATATACAATATGAGGATTGCAGTTTTGGTTATTTTTTGTTAACTATTGGGAATGATAAGGATGTTGATACAACTTTGGGTGTACCATTTCTAATTTAATTTTAGACATGATTATGCGTATTTGTTAATCATCAATGTATCATATTCAGGGACAGCTAACAGGTCTTTACTTAATGACTTAATACTGTCATTAGGGCACACTAACACATCATAATGTTGTGTTTTGAGGATGTTACAAGCACTATTCTGATGTTATTACTCTGAACCTACTGTGTTTAATATTTTTTGATCATTAATACTGGTTTTTGACTTAAATTTATGAACATATAGTAGGACAATGAATATGTGATCTTTGATAATAACATAACAGTGTATCACCTAAGTCTATTTTGAATAAGTGGTGAAAAGATCTTTTCTTACTGAAGGATCACTAATTTATAACACTTCTAATAATAGAATAGAACAACGCTAATGCATCCCTAATTGTAAAATGTGTTATAAGTATTATTGAATGTACAAGTGCCTCATTACTATACTCTGCTTCCCTGAATACTATCATGGAGATAGGAATGTATAGCCATTGTATACATATATTATATTAGTTTATTTAACAATTCTGGTTGGATTTGTCCTATGTATTATTCATAGATACTATTCTACATTTATTGTGTGGTACGGATCGGTTACTTTTTTTGGCCCTGCCTCTGGTCTTTCCATTGAGATTTAATCAGGAACTCTTCATTTGAACTATTGTGATATTGGTTTTTGGACAACTTATACTAAATTTAATTATGGATTTGGACAAAATATTGGATGGGTTGTGTGCTGATAGGGACGATATTGGTGAGTTTGGATTAGACCAAATCCCAAGCAACAACCAAAGTCAACCAAATTGTAATATTTCTGATGGTTGCGAATTGGCGTTTCGAAATTTAGAGAAAGGCCTTAAAGGGCTGAGAGCTAACATATGGCACCTCAGGCTTTTCAGGGCCTATTTGCATAAAAATATGGCCCCCAGAGGCCTTCGTATAAAGTTACGACCAGTAGTCAGCAGATCTGAACAGAGGCTGACTGATGAATGGGAACAGGCATTGCAAAATGGCTCTATGATTTTTGTTAAAATCTTAGCCTCTTATTATGAAAGGATCATTGACTTATGTGTATCCGAAGTCAAGGATTTGAGCACTGAGTGCAAAAAATTCCAGTCCAGCACCAATTATAATGACTTACTTGATAGGTTGTCCAAAGAACTAACCACATATGACAAAATGATAAGGGATAGGAAAGTTAAAAAATTCAATAGGGATGTCATGGACTACAATAAGGGACACCCATTCCAAATACAGAGGACTGTGAGATTTCAGGACTCAGTCCAAGGAACGACCAGGGGCAGGACCAGAAAGAGACCAAGGTCCATACTTAAACATAGGGACAAATCTTATACCAGTACATCAGGGGAGGAGTCCTCATATACCGACAGTGAGGGTGGAACATTGGTTAACTCACCACTAAAGACAAAAATTAATACTACTATCCCTTTAGGAGAGGTAGGAAATATAGAGGGGGGAGGAAACATGCCAATCGAAATAGGAACAGAATCAATGACAGGACTGATCCAGTCCTTACTGAAACAGTAACAACGAAATTTGATAATGTTATAAATTTATTAGACTCTGTACTGACTGATGATCAATACAAAATACTTAACAAAGGATTGGGTTTCGTACCTAGTTTTTTCTCTGATCAATATCAAATTGCATTGGATGTGTTGGATTATTGTCGACGACTTATCCTCAAAATAGTTTTTTTCAGAACAGGATATATCTAATACTCAACGATCTGCTGGATTTACATTTCATAAATCAAAATGAATACTACTATCCCTTTAGGAGAGGTAGGAAATATAGAGGGGGGAGGAAACATGCCAATCGAAATAGGAACAGAATCAATGACAGGACTGATTCAGTCCTTACTGAAACAGTAACAACGAAATTTGATAATGTTATAAATTTATTAGACTCTGTACTGACTGATGATCAATACAAAATACTTAATAAAGGATTGGGTTTCGTACCTAGTTTTTTCTCTGATCAATATCAAATTGCATTGGATGTGTTGGATTATTGTCAACGACTTAACCTCAAAATAGTTTTTTTCAGAACAGGATATATCAAATACTCAAAGATCTGCTGGATTTACATTTCATAAATCTACTTTTTAACCACCCATGAACAAAAATGTTGCCATCTTTCAACAGGCAGTACTCAAGGATTTACGATTCCCCCATTTGGAATGTCACATTTCACAAGATAATATTAACTCATCTGAGAAGAGGGCACTTACTGAGCTTAGGCAAACTCACAACATTGCTATACTCCCAGCTGACAAGGGAGGAGCTGTGGTGATTTTAAATATGGATTATTATGTCCAAGAGGGACTCAGACAACTATCTGACTCCAAATGTTACATGTACATGGGTATCGATCCTACACATCGATTTAAAAAGGAGATTGATGCATTTCTTGACTCAGCAGTGGAAGAAGGTATTATTCCCATTAAAACAGTACAACACCTCAAAGTTAAGGATCCATCCAAGCAAATTCTGTATTTACTCCCAAAGATACATAAATCCATTACTCACCCTCCAGCTAGACCTATTGTATCAGGTAATGGTTCACTCACAGAACCATTATCGGTATTCTTAACCCAACATCTTAAACCATTCCTGGGACATGTAAGGGCAAGAATACAGAATACAACAGAATTTTTGAAAATTATTGAAGATACACAACTTGAGCCAGAATGGTTGATGTGCACACTTGATGTTAAGTCCTTGTACACAAGCATACCACACTGGGCAGGGTTGCAGGCACTACAACACTGCTTGAACAAGGTTGAACTGTATCCACCGGGATTCAACACATTGCTCATCTGTATGTCAGAGCATGTGCTTAGCAAAAATGTTTTTTATTTTCAAGGGGAGTGCTACTGGCAACTGCAAGGTATGGCCATGGGGGCCTCTTTTGCCCCCATATATGCAGATCTTTTCATGGCCTATCTTGAGGAATGCCTTATCTATAATCCCCTGCATAACATTTATTTGGTGGAAATCGATATCTGCCGGAGATATCTTGATGATTGTTGGATGGTGTGGCGTGCAGATTCAACATTTCTTATTGAATTTGTGGAATATCTTAACAGCAATATATGGGGTATCGAGTTCTCTATCACTTCTCATACTAATCAAATTGATTTTTTGGATGTTACCGTGTATCGGAATGAGGACCATACCCTAAGTACTAAGATTCATCGGAAATATCCACAATTCAATTCATTACTTCATGTATCTAGTATGCATCCACGCCACACCATCCGCAATATCCCAACATCTCAATATTTGAGAATTAAACGGATCAATTCTTCAAATATTGATTATGAGAATGCCAAATTAGATCTGAAAAATAGATTTTTGGACAGGGGATATTGCATCTTCGATATTGCATCCGCCAGTGCATGGGCAGATAAACAAGACAGGAAAACCTTGCTGGAATACAAGGACCGCACACACAACCCAAAGGATGACACTATCAGGTTCACTTTGGTAGGAACCACCAGGTGGTTAGGAATGTTCTAAATGACAATTGGAACATTTTGTTAGCTAATGACTACCTTCGTAGTATCCTGGGTAACCAATGTCAACTATCATATAGGAGAGGCAAAACTTTGGGATCATTATTTTCACATTACAAACAGAGAGAGAGTGGAGGGGCAAAATACAAACAATTGACTATAATAGGGGATGAACTCTTGGGAACTTTCCCTTGTGACCACTGCACTTCGTGTAGTCAAGTGAACAAGCTTAAACAATTTACCAGTTCTAACACAAGCAAAGTTTATGATGTCAGGATATTTGGTAATTGCTCAAGCAGCTGGGTTATATACCTGGCAACAAGTCAGTGTTCTGCTTTTTATTTGGGCAAAACTTCACAATCATTAAGAATATGAGTAGGGGGACATCGGAGTGACATTCGTAATATGAAATTGATGAATGCTTTATATCAACATACTATTAAACACCCTACGGCAAAATTCATGTTTACAGTTATTGATAAAATTACAGGCAACAGGCACACTCAACAAGGATGGCAAAGTATACTTAGCCATAAAGAAAAGTATTGGGTTATTCATCTTGGAGCCCTATTTCCACCAGGTCTCAATGACCATTTATGATGAGTATATTCCTTTATTCAATTATTATAAGATTACAGAATTCTAACATAGTGTTGATTTAGCAAATAATGTATATACTATAATAATATATACAGCATTGTTGCTTGGTTTTATTTTCACTTATGGTTTAATTGTCTATGCTCACATGGATCATTTGCTCATTTACCAATGGTTTTTGCCATATTAATGCATACAATTTATGGTATATACCAAATATCATATGATTATCAAGGACATCCCTTAATATGTCTTCATTTATTTTTTGCTTACTGCAGCCTGGTTGTCAACTAATGAATTATTCAGAAAGTATGGACTACACCTTCCATTTCTATTGGCTGGGTAAAGAATATATAAAGATTACTGGTTTGCTGGTTGCAATTACTATTTCTTTATTTTCTCTCACTGAAGAAGGCAGTAGCCAAAACTAGTTTGAGTGTTGGTATTTGGACATTATTATGTCCTTTTGCAGTATTTCATTAAGCTTTGAATAAAAGACGTGGAACTACTTATGCTGGCCTCTAGTGTTTTTTTCTTTACTGATATGCCTCTAGTCCCCAAGACAGTGAACAATAGTATGGTAAATGGAACCAAAATGTAAAGCAAATATCAGCACAGTCTGTGCAAATGTGTACAGTTGACAAGTGTGCCCCCCATATACCCACAAAAATGCAGTAACATGTACGTTTGCAGGGAAATCGCAGCATAGCACACATTGGCAGGGCTGTCCCAATACACATGAAAACACGTTGCATGTCCACAATATGCAGGCGTCAATGAGCTATGTGTATGTGTGCTTAATACTGTCAGGATCTGGCCAGCACATTCTCCTGGCAGACATCTTGTAGTGCCCAAGGTACAGTGCTGTCTTTGACAGGGCCATGTGCAGCTAACTGCAGTGCCAACTATTATGCATGTCAGTGACACCTACTGCTCTGCCAATGACGTACCTGGAAGTCACAGTGCTATGTGGAATATATTACACATATAATGGACTTTTTGAATGCTATGTAGCTGAGGTGCCAATGCTTTTGTGAATATAGTCTTTTTGGTACTGTTGCCAGTGGTTATTTTCAATAATTCTTTTGTTTTATGTTTGCTTTTACATATAATGGATATACCTGCACAGTCGAATGCACACTGTACCCACACCCATAACTCCCAACCTCTGACAGCAAGACGTCTGGACAAGGGCAGAAATAAAAGTGGAACAAATCCACAATGATAGGCATGCATTGTAAATATAACCCTTATATACTAAGAAAGTTGGTAGAGTGAGGGTTTTGCAGTAATAGGAATTGTCTGAAGGCTATGTAGTCTGAAACAGTAATGTCTGTTATTATTTTGTAACATCACTCTTCAATTATATGTAACTAACTTGCCATAAAAACACAAGTTTATGTAGACTGGATGAAATCTCTAGCCAAACACATGGACAAGCTGCCAAAAAATGTACAGGTGAGAGGTATGGCCACACAAGGATATGACATCTCGGGTTAGAAAGATACCACACAAGCAGGAGATCCCCAGCCAGAATATCACCAAGTTGCTGGACTGTTTACACAGCACATCATCACTCAACTGGCTATAGCCACACCTCACAACTGGCCTTGTTGGGCAAGGATGTACATAGTTGCCCTTATAATATTGGTATATGCATCATACAACTAGTATTCCTCAGGTAAAGCACTATGATGATCTGAGGATGTCTGCCATTAGGTAATGACACAATACATTGCAATGTCAGACTACAGATATGTCAGAAAATGTCTGCTAAACAAACCCAGTACCCCGAGGAAAGTCCGGTGTACTCCTGAGAGGTATGGCTGTAGCACACAAAACACCAGACCGGAGTACACTTATCTCTGGAATGGAGTCCAACTCTAACTGTAGAAGGTCACAATGGGCATACTCCTACACTTAGAGAATCACAGGACATGTTGGAACTCATATCGGACTATATGACTGTATTGTGTATATATGCCTGTGCATACAGACAGCTATGTACACCTTAACTGTCCCCATACACACACATCAGGCAAGATTACCCTCAGCTAGTTGTAGGTGGCCTATATGTGATATATCTGCATCTACTGCATGTGATACACAAACATATATACGGGCAACAGATATATGTCAAGCATACACACACATAGATGTGGGGAAGTGAGAGACAGACAGTGACAGAGAGAGAGAGAGAGACACATGGGGACACAAACAGAGTGAGTCACACACACAGATACCCTGAATGATATACAGTGATATCTTGCTGTGGGCAGTGGCATACCAGTTGTAAACAGTTGCACGTGCCAGCATAAAAGGTGAGACCCATTGTGTAATAGTACTCAGGTTGGGGTTATAATATCACATCACCTGTGTGCGTGCACATATGTGTGTATGTGTGTGTGTGTGTGTGTGTGTGTGTGTGTGTGTGTGTGTGTGAGAGCATGTGTGTGTGTGTGTGTGTGTGTGTGTGTGTGTGTGTGTGTGTGTGTGTGTGTGTCCATAGGTCTAAGTATTAGGAGACTGTTCCCACTCAGTACACTTCACATTGCCCTACTTCACAAGATCTGCTGCTGTCATTCAACTTAGAAGTACCATTGGACACCTATCACCCCTATAATCTCTGTAACATGTGCGATAACTGCGTAACACTCTAGTACAAATAACTAGATAGGTAGGGGTTTTAATCTCAATACTAGCAACTGTGTGTGTGACAGTTGTGTGCGCGAGTGAGGGAGTGTTTGTTTGTAGGTGAAACAGTTTTAGGCCATTCCCACCCACAACACTTCCCAGTGCCCCACTTTATCAGTCCTGCTGATGTCATTCCCCTTATCAGCACCTTTGGCTAGTTGTTAGCCCAGTAAGCTCTATAGCACGTGTGATAATTCTGTAACACTATAGTACAAATCACTAGATAGGCAGTGGTTCTACTCTCAGATCTGGCAAATGTGTATGTTTGTAGGAAGAAGTATTTTGATAAGTTTCCCACCCAGTGCCCATCTTTATTAGTCCTGCTGATGTTATTCCCCTTATCAGCACCTTTGGCCAGTTGTCAGCCCAGTAAGTTCTGTAGTGCATGTGCTTACTGTATAACACTATAGTACCAATCACTAGATAGGCCATGGTTCTAATCTCAATACTAGCAACTGTTTGTGTGTGTTTGGGTAAGAATCATATCCTGTGTGGGTTATACCATTCTGATGTGTGTACCATCCACGCCTGTTTACCACCTCCCGATGGCATTACTTTATATAGCATGTTAATGGCATCTGCCTCACATGCAGCATGTTAAACCATTGTACAGGTCATACCAGTCATCTGTACAGATGTCCATGGAATATCCAGATGTGTGCAACCTCCATGTAGTCTGTGTCCCATAACAATGGCCATGTATGTGATATTGTTGCCAAATAGCTCACAGTTAGTGTAGTGATACACATGCCAGCATCAGATATCATACCTGACTGAAACATCATGCTGATACATCGTCTGTTACCCTATCACTTGTTCAGGCTTGTAGGAGCAATAGATGACTCCAGTTGCTATTTCTGGTGGGTTATCTCACCATCCGTGAAGGCATTCACAACATTATGTGTTGTAAGAGGCAATGGGCTATTTCCTATGCATATAATCTATATGGGGCATGTCATGTGTATGTAGCATCATAGTACATTATAGTGGATATGTAGGTTTACTAATATGTTTATTGCCAACTGTGTTTGTGTTACAGTATGCACATCCCCTGTGTCAGTCTTTACTGAGTGTATGCAATAGATATACCATTTTGTCTCCCTGTTCCACCCTGTGAACACAGGAATACATACCACAAACCTGTCATACACAGTACCATGTGTGCTCTCACCAACTGCATCAGGGTTGAGTGTATGGGAAAGAAATGGCAGGGGCAACAGGTGCTGCCAGGTGAATCTGTTGTGGTCAATCTAATGGCTAAGCTTTTGAGGGACCTACTGACAGTACTCCGGTAACCTGTTCTGTATGTATGAGCCTGTGGTACTACACAACACTGAGGTAACATGTCTGAAGGCTACCTGTCTGTGACAAGGGATATGTATGCAAGGTCACACTGTCTAACAACAGTGTACCTCATACACTGTTGCATGCATACACACCTGGTAAACATACATATAAAGCTGTACCTTGGCTATGAAATGGTTGGTGTATTTCCACTCTGCCATACTCCATGTTGGTAATGTCTGCAGGGCCACAGCCTGGAGACACACAGACACCTGGAACTCAAACAGAATACAGCATGTCAGACTACATTTAGTCAGTGGTACTAACAGCAATAATGCATAATGGCTAATAAGGTACATACACCTTTATCTGTACCCATAACAAATGCAAGCAGACAGCACTTACCTTACACAATATTACATAGCTACACTGAACTATATTCACCCTATGCATCAGACCCATGTTAGAATGTCCCTGCATCGATGGTATGGATGACAGGGATGTGGTACAGGTATCATCACATGCACAGGGTGTGGTGTAGTTTTGCCAGAGGCCTAGGCTGGGCCATACGATTGACATCATGTGTGTGTGTTTGGAGGGGTATCCTATTGATGGGCTGTGCAGAGGTGCTGTTTGTGTCTGCAGGTGACCTGCCTGTGATACAGATATGTGTGTGTGTATGTATGCACACAGTCGTGCCATGTGGCTGTCCTATACAGGGATATGTTGGACAGCTGTGGGCCATACATGGCAGGGTGTCCACTTCATTTTTGGCCATGGACATGGGAACTGGTCCTACCAGGGGTCTCACTGGCACCACCAGGCCCAAAGCCAGATGCAGTACTGCTTCCTGATGGTGACTGCTGTCTGCAGGGTCTGTGTCCCTGATGGGACCATCCAGGACCACGTGCCCATGGCCTGCTCCATTGTGATCTGGACAGCAATCCCCCTTTGGTATTGCTGGTGTCACTGCCAATACAGGATTGTGAATGTGCATGGCCCCCATAGACTCTCAGCTGATGTTGGTGCTGACCTACGTCCATGTGGTCAATGCCCAACTTCCACCACATGCTCTAGCACAGACATGCCATGGTCGAGGATTGCCAAGGTCTCACCGCACCTTCTATTCATGACCTCAGTATTTTGGCATGTGGCCTCAACAAGGTCATGTATGTTGCCACATAAATCAAGAAGAGTTGTATCCAACACCCTAAGTATTTGTCTGGTGTTGCATTCATTACATGCCTGTGCATCTACGACAGCCTGAAACATGCATCTGGTGACACCTACTGTGACACTTGCAACAGCGGCTTGATGAGCAGGAATCCTCCTGTGAGCACCCCTGTCCATCCACCTGTGTGGGACCTCACCTGCACTCTGGCTATGGCCAGTGCCTACACTCACACCTGCCATAGTTGCCACACTAGCCTATTCCATGCCACTACCTGCCAGCTGACCATCATCTCTGGATGCTGGGAATGGGGCATGTGTGGGCATTGTAAATGTATGCAGGGACATTGTGGATGGCTGTGGGATGCCAACTGATGAAACAGATTCAGCCCCTGACAACCCCACCTGTACCTGACTATGACCATCATCATTGTCAGAGTATGCAGAGATACTGACATCAGATTCTGAGGGGGAGGTACCACGACCACCATGTCCACCTGTGGGGGGAAGACAACATATATAAATTAATACCTGCACTATAACGTTTGCTGCTACACACACACGTGCGCGCGCGCGCACATACACACACACACACACACACACACACACACACACACACACACACACACACACACACACACATATTGGTTAGGTGGCAAACAGGCATTACACAGACCTCACAATAGCCAACTGGTGACATTCACAACATAGTCAAACCACTACATACACACACTAGATAGGCCCTCAACATCATACAGTGCAGCCCTTTCCACTTAATGTTACTACTTATATACACCTCCGTGATACGTGAGTAGTGTTAGTAGGTGTTGGGCCTTCAAGTAGCACACACTGTACCCATGTACACATAATTGCTGTTCACCTGTAAAGCACAGTGACAACTCCTACAGAACATACCTCTCAACTGTGCAGAGTGTCGCTGAATATATACATGTGTGGCTCATATTTCTGGTCTGTTTGTCATAAAGCCTGTGCTTGTCTGACACATTACTAGCATGATATGAGGACTGGTGTCACTAATTAATGACATATTTTGAATTTCATACTTCAAAACCTGCAGTACATATATGTTACAACTGAACCCGTTACACTAACAACCTTCTAATCTTATAGTGGATATTATAAGTGTAGAAACCCCTGTTAACATGCCAGGTTTGTCTGATATATAACATGAGACCACAGAAACCATGTGATAACATTTCCCACCATTAACGTGACCTACAACCTGTAGAATCTAATTGAAGAACAAACACATCGGTTAGGGGTAACGTAGAAGTTGAAATATGTACAATAGGCTGGTTGCATGACTGTGCACACCCTTAAACTAATACTTTGTTAAAGCACCTTTTGATTTCATAACAGCAGCCAGTCCTGTTGGGAATGTGTTTATCAGAATGGCACATCTCGACTTATGCAATATTTGTACACTCCATTGCAGAAGCCCTCCAACTCTATCAGATTGCAAGGGCATCTCTTCTGCACGGCCCTCTTCAGGGCACCCCACAGATTTTCTATTGGATGTAGGTGTGGACTGTGGCTGGGACATTCCAAAAGATTGATTGTCTTCTGGTGAAGACATTCTTTTTTGGATTTTGATGTATGGTTTGTGTCATTGTCATGTGGAAAGGTGTAATTCCTCTCCACCCACAGTTTTATAGCAGACACATGAAGATTTGGGGCCAAAAGGGACTGGTATTTGGAACTGTTCCTAATCCCCTCCACCTTAGCTAAAGGCCCACTTCCAGCTTATGAACAGCAACCCCAAAGCAGGATACTGCCATCACCATGCTTCACCATGGGGATGATGTTCTGTTGGTGATGCACAGTGTTGTTATTATACCAAACAAACCTTTTGGTATTGTGGCCAAAAAGTGCAACCTTGGTCTCATTACACCATAACATATTTCCCCACATGCTTTTGGGAGACCTGATGTAGTTTTATTGAGAAATTCACCAGACCTGGATGTTCTGTGTGAGAAAAGGCTTCCATCTTCCAACCCTACTCCATAGGCCAGATATGTGGAGAATACAGCAGATTGTTGGCACTTGTAGTACACAGTTGGTACTTTCCAGAGATTCCTGCAACTCCTGTAGTGTTGCTGTAGGTCTCCTGGCAGCATCCCTGACCAGTTTGGGTCTTGTCTTTTCCACACATTTGGAGGGATGTCCAGTTCTTTGCAATGTCACTGTTGCCCCATATTTTCAACAACATTTGATGACTGTCTTCACTGTGTTTCATGGTATATGCAATGCTGTGGAAATGAGTGTACCCTACACTAAACTTATACCTTTCACAAATTGGATCCCTTTGCTGCTTTGTAAGCTGTATGTGAACTATGGCTGTTGCTGTAGCAGGCAACTGAGTAAATGTTAGGATAATCCTGGTAGGACAGCTGACTATTATTTACTGTTAATCAAAGAGTCTCTGCAATTGATGGCAGGTGTGTACCCAAGAAGATGTACTGTTGTAATTATATCGAAAGCTGCTTCAACACAGTATTAGCTTCAGCCTGTGCACACGTATGCATCTAGATTCTTGTACATTTTTCATGTGTCAGAATTGTTCCCCTAACAGATTTGTTTGTTTTACAATTGAACTGTACAGGTTATAGGTCACATGAAAGGTTTGAAGGGTTCAGAAATGCTTTATTGTGCTCTCATTTTTGTATATCACAAATATGTGGCATTCTAACAGGTGTGTATACACCATTTATATACACTGTATAACACTAATTTATAAAATATGTCACTAGTTTCGGGCCTTTGTCCCCCATTTTGTCAGTTTTTGTCCAGATTTCTTGCAGTGACAAGTTGTGAGGTATGCTACAGACAGGTGACATCTCCTGCAAATAGGACTCTGTGATGACCACTGTGATGCAATGCAGTTAACCCCACCACAAGTGAACATGCAGATATCACAAAATGGCTGAGAGTAACAGTTGTGTGCATGGTCACTTGCATGACTTTAACATGCCTGGGGAGCTGGTGAGCCACAACAGGAAAATCCCATACTCACCGGCTTCAAGCTGCTGCCCCTCATCCAGACCAGAGGTACCTATGTAGTTGTGGGGGAGATGTCAGCAGACTCACATTTGGCATTGGTACAAGATGAATGCTACTTTTCTGCACATGTACAGTACAAGCTCTGATAGTACACAATTTTCTGTCCTTCACCATAGATGTGCACTTGTGTGCATTACTAAACCCCACCCACAAATGCAGTTTGAACTAACATATGCATCTAGATACTCTATAGAAGACAGTCCCTGGGATTCAGCAAGCAGCTGTGCAGGAATAAGTTATTTCTGCATGGTAGAGACTGTTCCTGTTCAGCGTGGCAGTGTTCCATGCATATGTATGAAGGAGCGGTGCCATGCTCTAAAACGGACATGGTTATGTGTACAAGTGCAGGGGTTGTGTGTGAGAGCAGAGCTCTCACAATATAAATACCCTCCCTGCACTCCAGAATTGCCTTTCGGCAATTTAAAATGAACGAGAACACTTGTAACACCCCCAACCCATCAGGATAACAAATCTGGTCAAAGCCATAAGGGACAATCATCCCTACCAAGACAAATGTTGTTAGAATAACACATGTAGCATAAGCACAGAGGGCACACCTCCCAACCCATCAGAGTAAGGAATGTGGACAAAGCCAAAAGAGACAATCATCCCACAAAGCAGAAAGTTGATAGAATAATAGGCTCAGCATTAGCAGGGATATTCTGAAGAGTACAAATAAAATAACAGAACAAATATGTTTTTTTAAACATGCAATAAAGTTTAAGAGTAGCTGCGTGAGTGTGCCCATTGCTTAGCTATGCTTAGTCCACCTTAAACAGCACAAGAAGTTAAATTGCAAGAGACATGCTGTGTAAGCAGTCTTTCAATAGTATAGTGGTTAGAGCGTACACTTTACAAACAACCATTCCTGGTTTGATCCCCCACTATAACCAATTTGCATTTTACATGTGAAAGCAGTACATAAACATTTATTTTTATAATTAGCTACTAAATAACATATATTTGTTAACCAAAGTACTGTATTAGGTCCAGATGTGAGGTGTCAGTTTAATAAAGTTGTGAAACTCCCATATAAACATAAGTGCCCCATACAGTATAGTCACACATGAATAAATGTAACGAAAGCACATTGGGGGATGTCAGGAATAGTAAACAAATTTATAATATGTAATGAATGATGAATCAATGCCATACAGCAGATAGTCTATAAAATAAAAAATAACCAATGCTAAGCATTGCACAGCTCTGCTTACCAGGTGTAAGCATTGTGTAAATATGACTGCTAAGCAATGAGTAGCCTAGCTAAGCAGATTTGCCCATTGGCAGGCAGTGCTGAACTTGCCCCTTTAAGCACTGCCAACCTTAGCTAAGCAGGTTTGCCCGTAGCTTAACTTAGCTCAGCATATTCAAAACTGTCCAATCATGGCAAAGGATGGGAAATCTGCCATATTTAAACCCCACAGGCAGGAATATAGCTCATAACTGATTGCAGCTTCCCACTGTAGGCAGTATGGCAGGAGTTGGTGAGGGCATGCGCTTCCGTGTGCAGCGCTGGGGCATACAGGAATCTAAGGTCATGGTAGGACTCCTGGTACAAAACCATGATGAGAGACTGCTGCAAGGCCATTACCAAGGCTCCCAATATAAAGCAGAAGCCTGGAACCGTCTCGCCCATGATCTCACCAGTGCCACTGGTATCCCTCAGACTGGCAAGCAGGTCTGGCACCACTATGCTGACTTGAAGTGGAGAAAGAGGGAGCTCTTGGATGAGTGGTTCCAAGAAGCAAGGCAGAGGGGTGATGTCCCAGCAGTGTGTAAGTACTCATACCAATAACTTTTTACTAATGTCCAGCCTGTGTATATGATGGATAGGTATGCCTAAATATTTCTCTATTTCCCTTACAGCTGCAACTGAGCGGGCTGTGACTCAGGAACCCCATGCTAGTAGGTTGTAAAGGCTGCATCACAAGGCTGGTGAGTAACAATCCTGCTTGTAGAAGTCATACCAAATAAATATAAAGTAGTAGAAAGTTACCTGGCAGTAATAGTCCCATATAGGTCATATTTAAATAAAACTGTACTTGCCTGGTAATAAAGCTGTAAATCCTGGACTGGTTGTGTTTACTCTGGTATTGTATGGCATTTATTATTACATTTCCTGAATGTTAATGTTATGTCAATCACTGTTACCCACACTGTGCAACATAAAAAAAAAATGTCTCGGAATGTCTGTATAAGACAGTTGTAAATAGAAGATCAGATTGTACAACCAAGAGAGACTTAGACAGAAAATAAAAAAACAATAGAGAGCAATATCCAAATAGCACACTCTGATGAAACTTAAATTGTTGTATTTTTAGCAGGCACAGTCATGGTTTGAATCCTGGGTGTGGTAGTAAGCTGTATGCATAATCATACCTCTCAACTGTACAGATTTTTTCAGAATATCCAGATAATTGGCTCATATTTTCTGCCTGTTCCTGTGTCCCCCTGGCAAATCAGTGGGATGATCTCAGAATTGTAGTCACTAAATAATGACATACATTTGATTTTCAGACCACGAAACTTTCAGAAAATGTATATTAAAACAAATTCTGTCACTCTAGCAACTCTCCAAGTTTATGACAGCAATATTCAAAATGTGCCCCTATTTGTAGCCCCATGTTGTCAAGCTTTGTCCGGAGTGTGTGCATGAAGAGATTAAGAGTTGTGTGCATAATATTAACTAGGTTTCTGGGAATATGTATAGAAACAGTCAGGTAGTGTTAACAAACATTCCCCCCACAGGTCTGTCAGATAAGAAAACTGTAACTGCCTGCCAATAAAGATTTAAATCTTTGACTGGTAGTTTTTCTGATATCAGAATAGTACTGTTGTGCCAACCACTGTTTCTCACACTGTGCTACATAAAAATATGTCTAGGAATGTCTGTATAAGACTGTTATAATTACAAGGTCAGATTGTACAACCAAGAGAGACATATTCAGAAAACACCTAAGACATAAACAGCAATATCCAAATAGTACTAACTGATGAAACTTAAATTGCTATATTTTTCACAGACACAGCCATGGTTTGAATCCTGGGAGTGGTAGTAAGCTGTATGCATAATCATACCTCTCAAATGTACACATTCTTTCAGAATGTCCAGATAATTGGCTCATATTTTCTGCCTGT
>NC_056736.1:352349445-352381945 GCF_019279795.1 Protopterus annectens | reverse complement strand
GTGTGTGTGTGTATGTGTGTGCCATGAAAACTTGCTGTAATGATGTCCAGCTGAACAACTGCTAGGGACATAGCATCTGGCCCTGTGGGCAGTGGGCCATACCTGTCAACTATACAGATCTGCACAGAATGTCAAGATTTAAGCCATCATAGTGTTTGTTCTGTTCCTCCAAACATCTATATTAGTCTGGCAAAAAGCTGAAGGTGGATGTAATGAAGTCATGACAGACACATGAGTTTTAGACCCCACCACCTTTAGAACAGTGATGGTAATGAGAAATGTATCATGCACAAACTTCATAGGTTTGTAATAGGTATATCTGTGATCTGTCCCTATATATCCCCCTAATGTTAGGGTTTGTCCACATGTGATGCTCTGTTTTGTAGCAAGGCAAAACAGTTCAGCTGTGGAGGAAGGAGGTAAGAGCATGGATCTCATGTCTGAATGCACTGTGTGTGTGTGTGTGTGTGTGTGTCTGTGTGGGTGTGTGGATGTGTGTGTGTGTGTGTGTGTGTGTGTGTGTGTGTGTGTGTGTGTGTGTGTGTGTGTGTGTGTGTGTGTGTGTGTGTGTGTGTGTGTGTGTGTGTGTGTGTGTGTGTGTGTATGTATATATATATATATATATATATATATATATATATATATATATATACATGGATATCTACATATATACATACAAACACGCACACACACACACACACACACACACACACACACACACACACACACACACACACACACACACACAAACATATATATATATATATATATATATATATATATATATATATATGTGTGTGTATATAAATAAATTTTCCCTACTGTTGAATGACTGTGCTGGATGATATGTTTGAGAAAACATCACACATATTACACATATTCGTAGCTCAACTGGCTTAGTGGTAAATTGCTGTGGCTATGTTGTGCAGGGTCCTGGGTTTGATATTTGCAAGAGCTGGTAATTTTTTTGCTGGGCAGATCAAAGGCTGTTGGATACAGAGTGATTAAGGCACTTTTAAGCATGTGCAAAATAGACAGTTATGTATGGTGTGAAATTCTTTTTGGGAACAGATTGCCCTTTTTTTTAAAGGTGAGAGTGAGATGGTGGGGAAGGATAGTAGGTATATTTATGGAGGTAGGCTGGGTCAGAAGACAGATAAGACAGACAAGATAGCACACAGAGGTGGTATATGACACATGTGAGGGTTAAACACCTTGGACGGGGAGGGGTGTTTGGAAATCAGCAACCAATGAGCCCCCAAATGGAAACAATGGAACTGATGTCCCCACCCATGGGCTGTTACTACTGCACATTCACTGCCCTGAAGGTGGCTGTGGTGGGGGCTGAGCAGGAGGGGCAGGCTGACCCTCTAATTGTACCACGAGGCCCTCAAAATGGCATAGTGTATATGTATGTATATATATATATATATATATATGTATATATATATATATATGTATATATATATATATATATATATATATATATATATATATATATATATATATATATATATATATATATATATATATATATATATATATATATATATATATATATATGTACACACACCCCTCTTTCCTTAGCTGTGCTTAGCTAAGGGCAATCATGGGCCACATAGCTCCATTAAGCTTAGAGCATGCATGACACCCCCCTTAAGAGGTCATCTACCTCTTATACCTATACCATGGTGTTGCTGCACCTACACCTAGTTTAAGGGTGTGCACACTTATACAACCAGCTTACTGTACATTTTTTTATTTTTTATATTTTTCCCTAACAGATTTGTTTCTTTTTTAATTGAATTGTTCAGGTTATAGATCACACTAAAGGTGGGAAACATTTTAAAATGATTTATTGTGGTCTCCTTTTTTATATAACAAAATCTTGGCATCTTAACAGGGGTGTGTACACTTTTTATATCCACTGTATTCATATACATATATATATATATATATATATATATATATATATATATATACATATATATATTTCTATATATGTGTATGCATATATTTTATATGTATATATTTTGTATGTATTTATCTATATATATTATGTATATCTTTTTCCATATATATGCATCTCCGTATATATATATATATATATATATATATATATATATATATATATACATGTGTATATGTATATATACAAAACCTGACTGATTCAACATAATCTTTTCCCTACTGTTGAATGACTCTACTGAATGATATGTATGGAAAAGCATCAGAAATCCATACAGCTTAAATGGTGTCATGGGTACCTTGCTCTGACTATGGTGTACTGGGCCCTGGTTTCAAGACTTGACAGGGCTGATTATTTTGTTGCTAGGCAGAACAGTGGCTGATGGAGACAGAGTGATTGGAGCAGTTTTAAGTGGATTTATGTGGGTTTGTATGGGTTTGTGTGACACCAAGCAATGCCAACACACGGTTAACCGAACAGATGCTTTATCTGTGTTAGCTTCACTTAGCATCGTGCAAAGTCGCTTACTCCCACTTACTCCTGCTTACACCCGCACTAATTTCTTTTTTAAAAAAAAGAAAAAGGGTGATAGGAAAGTGGTGAAGAAGGGAAAAACAATATGAAAGATAACTAGGGATGTGCAGGATGGGTGTAAGGATGGCCCATAGCTCTCCATTTCTTATACAGCAACAATTGTGCATTTGTACAGAATTTTGAGGTGGATTTGGACACTCAAACCCCAGAGAGTGGGGTGAGGACAACAGAAATGTGTTGTCAAGCCAGTTGGACCAGATTACATGTGTCCAGTGGACATGTGTGCAAAATGGATAGCTATGTATGGGCCAATATTTTTTTTGGGACAGATGCCCTTTTCCTTTTTTTTTAAGACGATAGTGGGATGTTGGGTAAGGATTGTAGGTACATCTGAGGAGGTAGGTTGGGTAGGGAGACAAACAAGACAGACAAGACAGCAGAAATGGGTGGTATATGACACATGAGGGGGTAAACACATTTGATGGTGAGGGTGGTTGGGAATCCAAAGCCCATGGGCCCCCATATGGTTATAGTGGGACTGAAATTCCCACCCATGGGCAGTCATCACTGCACCTTCACGGCCCCAAAGGTGGCTGTGCTGGGGGCTGGACAGGCAGGGTGGCCTGCCCCTCAAGGTGTGCCAGGTGGCCCTCAATCTGGTGCAGCTGCTCTGCAAACTCAGATCGAAAAGTACTGCATGCCAAACCTCAGACCTGACTGTGGGTGACAGGATTCTGTCTGAGCCCACTCCCAGGGGGGGAAGGGCCCCATTCCCTGAGGAGGTTCCAACCGAAGGTGGTGCAGAAACAATGGATGAGGGAGATCTGGATTGGGTATCACGGCCAGATGAGGCAGGACAGGCATATCCACTGGGATCTGCCTTCCCAAACGCGCTATGGTGTTGATGTTTTACTTAATATGTTGGTTAGTCATGAACAACACATTTCAAGATTATTTATACCAGCATGCTTGGGTGTTCCAATTAACCCCATAAAACAGATTTGAAACAGTTGCATAGCAAACAGAACACATGCATAAATGGAACAACAGTATGCATTGTAACAGCATGCCAATAACATTGATGGCAACAGGCCACCAACAATGGTATTTGAACAAGGTTTGTTAACATGCAAGCAATCAAACCTATTAACAATAATACAACACAAGTCCCAACATTAGGGTTGGAGCACAACTTACCCGCAGTATATGAGTAATAATTATTGATGCAGATAAGGGGGTGGGGGAGTGACAAAATGTCCATTAAGAACTGTTTATGCTTCTATTTTCCCCAACAGTACTGCTCAGTACTCTATGGATCTGCCCTCACTTTACATCTACCTATACCCATACCTTCTGTAGTACAAACATACCTATTAAACTGTCAGCCTTGAATGGTATTAGGCAAACTGTGACAACTCTGGGTACATGACTAGAGGGGACTTGTACATGTCAGGGTTACATATCTGGCACAGGAGGGGTATCCTGAACTGCTGTTATGTGAGCGTGCTACTGGCATAAATCAACTGATTTCTTATCTGTGTCTAGTATTATTTGTAGCAGTGACCACTAGGCATGACAGAGTGACACTTGAGAGACATGTATTGGGAACATACCTCTCAACCTCTTAGAGCATGACATCTGGGCAATGCCATACATATGAGTGGGACAAAGGCACATAAAGATTAACAATTTTTAGATATTGCTCTTACAAACTTAGAAAGTTGATAAAATAACAGGTTTTGCATTAGCATGGCTTTTCTGATGGATATGACGTCTGTGACTTGTATGTCTGTCATTATTTTTTAACTTCATTCTACAATGGTTTGCCACTGATTTGCCATGACACCGCTACTTTATGTAAAATGGACCAAAAATCTGAGACAAATATCTGGACATTCAGTGATTATCTGTACAATTTAGAGGTATGAGTCAGGAAGAGTGCATATTGTATGTACTTACCCTGCTGTCATTTGCATGCATGTGGTGGGACAATTGAACAGTTGCACACAGTTGATTAGTATACCCTTCATACAGCTACTGGCAACATTTACTTACCTGTAAAACCTGTGGGGAAAATATCTGTTAACACCACCTGACTGTTTTTGTATTTATTCCTGATTCCTTGTGTGTAGATATGCATATATCTTAGTACCACTCCCTGGATTCGAACCATGTCTGGGTGTGCAAAATTAACAACTAAGCTATTTCACATCACACTGAACTATTGGGGAACTGCTGTTTTATGTTTCACTGGTTTCTGTGTAATAGTCTCTTTGTTTGACAGTCTGAACTTGTAATCCTGTGATGCATGCATGACAGATAGTTATTGTACTGTGCATTACTCCTTTGGATTACTACAATCTGGAAAGCAAAGGTTAACACAAAGCAATGTTGCATAGAACACACTTTGATACTTTACATATTACTATTCAGGGTTCAGAGCTTAGTGCATATATATTTTATTTTTAATTTATATCTTGTTTTACAGCTACACCATCTACAGTCTCTCCTAACAGCTTGTTCATAGATGAACCTCAGTTAATAGATGCTGTCACAGCCATATTTGCTGTGAAAAACCTGTATACATTCTATATATGTGTACAACCTACCAGAATAAACACAACTAGTGTTTTTAAGGGTCTTTATTGTACTTCAATATTCGTCAATAAAACTTTTTTTATTTATTCATTTCACACAGTAACAGTATACCTACTAGCAGTAAGCAATGTACTCTTTCTTAGCTATTTTAACAATAAACTGCAAAATAGATTTATACTCACCAGCCTGTCAGTGCAGCCTCAGCAGTCTGTCACAGTGGGCTTCAACATTCACAGCCCTCTTTGCTGCAGCTGTAGGGGAGAAAAACACATTATGCATATCTGTCTATCGCATTCTCAGGCTAGTATTTGCTACAAACTACTTGATAGTGATACTTACACACTACTGGAGCATTCCAGTCCCATCCATCTTGGATCCACTGGTCCAAGAGCATCCCCTTCCTACGCTTTAGGGCAGCATAGTGGTGCTGTACCTGCTCACCAGTCTGGATGATGCTAGTAGCTCTGGTGAGGTCACATGTGAGACAGTCCCAGACCTTCACTTTGTATTGGGAGCCCTGGTACTGGCCCTGTAGCAATCTCTCCTCATTGATTTTTTCTAGGAGTCCAGCCATGACCCTGGACTCCTGAATGCTCCAGTGTTGTGCTTGAAAGTGCACTCCATTTCCTATGCCAGCCACTGTATCTGCACAGATGGACTGTAAAAGATTATGGCTGTATTCCTGCCTGCGCCATTTAAATAGTGCCATATTCCTTCCCTTTGCTATCATTGGACCATTTTGAAAAGGTGAAGCTCTGCTATGCAGTGTGCAAACCCACTGAGCCAGTTTTAGCACTGCTTAAAGGAGAAGTTGTTGAGCACTGTTTAACAGTGTGCAAATCCACTTAGCTGAGCTACCTGCTGCTTAGCATTCACATCTTAGCAGTGGTTACACCTGCTAAGCATAGCTGAGCATTACTAACCATTGCACACTTTTCGTTTATTAAATATATCAGAATACTGACTTCATTTATTAAGTGTATATGATTTACTTTACATGACATCCCTCTATGTGCTTTCCTTACATTGGTAAGGGGTCTGAGTATACTGTATAGGACACTTGCGTATACATGGGTGGTTTCACATGTTATATGAACTCACACTTTCATTTTACACCACCTACACTACCCTGGTTGACAAAAAACAGTTATTACATAATTTAGGTTTAAAAAATTATTTTAACACTGCTTTCCCATATAAAAATAACTTGTCTGTCTTAGTACTCAAACCACGGACACCTGCATGTAAAGCCAGGACTCTAACCACTACACTATCTCAGCTAAGGAATTTCATCTGTATATTTGTATTTATCTCCTATGGGTTGTTTAAGCTATGGCAAGCAGAGGGCCATAACGTGTACACCAGCTTAGCTACGCTTAAACATTCCTTAGCCTAGAAAAAATATATAATATTATTATTATATTATTATGTTATATAGTGAGTATTGTGGTGTTCTGACAAGTCATTGAGGAATGCATATGGGAAATAATGGCATACGTTTGACTTTTAGGCTTCTATCCTTCAGAGATGCATGCTAATACATATCCTGTTTTCTATCAACTTTCTAGGTTTGTGAGGGCAATATTTAAGTGGCATCTCTATTTTTAGTGTTATGTCCCCCTATTATTTGTGCCTTTGTCCACATGGACTGCTGTCAGGGAATATTGACATACACTTGACTTTCAGACTTCTATCCCTCAGAAATTCATGCTAATACATTACCTGTTTTCCATCAACTTTCTAAGTTTGTGAGGGCAGCATGTAAGGTGTGTTCCTGTTCAAGGCTTTATCCCCAATTATTTGTGCCTTTGTACACATTTCCTGCTTTAGCAGGTTGTGGAGGTGTCGTATGGCACTTTTACAATGCAGGGTGTGTGTCATAGAACCTGTCACACACCCCCTGCATTGCTTTCCTGCTGCTGTATGTATTTCAGTGTCTGTGAACATTGAAATACTGGCATAATATTAGAGAAATTCTCTAATATTATGCTGAATCATGATTAGAAAGTGCCATATAGCACTTTCTGAGTGCAGGGGGCATGTTCAATGTCCATGCACTACTTGAACACACCCCTGCACTCATTCATGGTTCATGTCCATGTAGCTTAAACAGCAGTGCACCTTCATGAATACACAGACACAATCCACTCTATGCAGGAACAGCACTATTCCTGCACCAAGGTTATTGAATCCTAGGGACTGTGTTTATGACAGTGCTCACTAAGTGCTTTATGGCCTTGAAAGCCAGTAAAACACGTAACACTTTTTTTTCTGGAGCAGATAAATTGCCATGCACAACAAAGATGTATGACTGAGTCTGTGATCATAACCTTTAATTGTTGTATTTTTGACATGGGTGCCAAGTTTCCACTCCACTCCAGAGGTGAATTTCTTGGCATCCATGTCTTGAACACATAATAAGCAGGTTATGATCGGTGACCCAATCATAATCCTCTATATTTTCAAAAACGCAGTTTTCATTGTTAACTGCAGATGTTTGAAATATCTCTCATGAATCCTTGCATGTTTTGATAAATCAAAAGGAACCCCTTTATTTCCAGCATACAGCTAGGAAATGGACTGATATCAAGCCAAACATTGTAACTGCTGGCCATGAAAGAACACCAACAGTTTTTATGCCCTCAGCACTTTCTCCAGTTTAGAACAGAGGTTCTGAAATTAGAACTGGATAAACCAGCCAGATGAATAAATGGCATTGCTTTAGGTTTAGCAGATGGTTCTAAATTAAAATGAAAACATAACTTCAGCCAAAGATAATATCTACTGGTTATCTAAGCTGAGAGAGAGGGGGGAAATGGGCAGATTGCAAATCCAAGAAACTATTAAACATATGCAATCAAAGTGAGAACATTTAATCTATATAACCTGTACTTCTTGCATGACCAGACGACCAGGCCAGAAATGCATGACATAGCCACTGCAACAGTCAAATAAGAGTTAAAAATGTTCCTTTTAACAGGAGAGTCACGAAATATTATGTCTTGAGAGCCCTACATGAGCAGAGCATCAACCAAATGCAGATAATAAAGCTACCTCTCAAGTTAGGAGCGAACACTGACAAATTAGCCAGGTATCATCACTCACTGGCAGAGCATTTAGCCACATTGTCATGTAACATCAATGCATGAGTAAAGTTACACAGATGTGGCAGTAGCGTAATTCTGCTTTTTTCTATAGCCACTTGAATTATATGTTCCCTCTTCTCTGAGCGATGACTCAGAAGTTGTGAGTTCTACAACTGATTTCCAAATAAATACAACAATCTAAGAAAATTAAAGCTATGTCTTAACATTTTTCTACCAATAAACCCTATACCATACATCCTAAATGTGCCTTATATATTTTTCTTTGTGTGGCGGTGTTATGCATTTTCTGAATCCTGTTTTTTTATGGAAAGGTATGTTTCACACACATTCAAATTTTGAGGAACTATCACAAAATACTTATCATGCATATTTTGCACAGCACTACGGATGGATTTCTTTTCTTGTACTGTCTGCATACAAATACATATATGCCTCTTGGCACAGGATGAAGAATAATCGGTGGCTAGTTTTATTTACCACCTTTTTACACTACTTAATGGTTCTTGACCTAGTATGACTTTATATTTCATGTTTGTTTCCCATGTTATAGGTCTAGCGCAGTCCCTTTTAAAATCATTTCCAGACTATACAACAGGAGAAATATACAATGGAGAACTCTAGCCAAATGTCAAGTGTTTCTTCCTAGAAAAAGGATTTTCCTTCCCTATAATCAAAAACTAAACACTAAACATACAGAAAAAGCATAATTTAATAATTATTCCATTTGTTTGTTTGAACCTATTTTGGTGTGCCTTTCTTTCCTGCATTTGTCTCATTATCTGTTATACCATTAAGGCTACTAAGAATGATAGAGTAATTAGCTAGGTCACTTATTCCAACTGCAAAGCCATTAAGATCTATGGGCAAAGTTTTAATAATTCTATTTAATATGTTTTCTGTTATGGACTTTGTATATAGTTTTATTTGTTATTGGTTGATTGTTTTATTTTAATATAATGAATTTTACTGATTTCAAATGTAATAAAAAGTTAAAAAAAGAAAACAATGGCTCTTAAATAATGCCATTTAAATGTGACATCAATCACAGATTGCCAGCATCACACCTTAGATGTAGTATGGCCTGAAGACTGAACAAAAGTAAGGCTTTCAATCTTAGTTTTCAGTTGCAAATGAACAAGAAAGCACAAGTTAAACTTATTTTTATTATTATTATTATTATTAGTATTATTTAGTTGTCTTTCCCTTAGTCAAACTGTTAAGGGCCACAAAGAAAAGTATATTTCCATCTTGTTTTTCTTATTTTTTTCTAAGTATTTGATTTTTCATTTTTTTCTGCACTTTATTTTCAGTAAAATAGCATGTTTCTAATGATGCTTTGTTACAGCACATTTGCATTGCATATGTGTTTTGTTGAGACAAGTCAGCGAGCTGGGGAAGGTAGATTAACATCATTCTCTAATTCTAGCTACAGTATTAAAAATTGTGAATGCAACACAAGCCATTTCAGCCTAATTAACATCTGTTAATCATAGGAGTCAGATTTCTTACAATTAAACACTGAACTAGAGTTGTTACTTTGAAAAGGACAATAATCTCAGCTACATTTTCAAGTCTAGCATTCAAGCATGCCTTAAAATGTTGTATCAGAGATGGTCACTGAGGAAAATCAAAGGAAGCAAAGTAATTAAAAATGTGGGTTGATGATAGCAGTCAAAAGTAGGCAGTCATAGCAATCATGTAAGCTGATGATAGAAAACCACAGTAAACGATCCTCTCATCACATGGATTTCTCTCTGCCTCCCTAAATTGTCATCAGGAAGGTGAAGGCACACAAAATCATGCAACCCATGTCAGCCCCCTTTCCAGTCATTTTATGGTATAACAAATTAGAAAAAAATAAAAACCACTTACTTTGATATAGAGACATGAGTATTGCAGAAATGTTCAAGATAATGCTGAAAAACTTATGTTTTTTTCAGTATTTGGGTATGCTTCACAGACACACACTCACACACACACACACACACACACACACACACACACACACTCACTCTCTCTCTCTCTCTCTCTGGCAGTGCATGTGGAAGTGCGTGTAGCAGTGTGTTTAGTAGTATGTGGCAGTGTGTGTGAAAGTGTGTGAAAGTGTGCTAGCATTCCCTAATGACTTGCACACACATTCAGACACCCCACACCTATGTCTTCTCTGAACTTCAGTGAACTTACCTGCATTACCATGACTTCTTTTAAGGGAATGGTTGACTACTCCCTTTTTCCCATGTTAAATTTTTCAGCCAACTGTCATAATTTAACTCTCTCAAGTCCTTAGCACCTTTTTTGTATACTTCCATTTAGCGCCCATAGCTCCTTATAGTGACCAGATCTTTTATGGATATAGTTTCTTTAACTAAATGTCTTGCCAGTTAATAAAAGCCAATATTAGAAAAAGCAAGGATTTATTAACAAAATAACACTAAGATTGTTAATCTAGAATGTCCTGCAGTGGAGAAATTAACCACTGTTTGCCACTTGCTATTCGTATTTTCATAGTAGAAATTATAATTTAGTAATTGGGAACTCTACATGCTATTGGCAGGTGTGAAATACCATGGAAATTCATTGCCAGTGTCTATTTACATTGTACTGCTTTCATATGCACGTAATATTTCAAAAGCCAAGTGACATAGAAACTGCTACATGGAATCAGGTGAAACCTGAGATGTTAAAGAAAACCATTTGCAATATTTGCATTTTAAGCTGCACATCCAGAGAGATATTCGGTGTTATTTATATTGCTAATTATACAATGGGTCTATATTAGATCAGTGAATGCTTAAAAAAGCGAACGCTGATTAATCAGGCTTATTTAAGTAAATGTTGAAAATATCGAAGAAACAGAAACCCAAATTTTTTCCTAGGGAAAGAATTCAGTTGTCCGTTTCTGTTGCTTCGGTATTTTCAGTGTTGTGGTGGAAAGTTACGGGTCGGATTCAGGTAAGTATGCGATTGTGTGGATGTGAGTGTTAGGGTGGGTTAGGTGAGTTAGGGTTAGGGTGCGGGCTAGGTATGTCTGCGATTGTGTGGATGTGAGGGTTAGGGAGGGTTTAGTTGAGTTAGGGTTAGGGAGCGGGTGAGGTGAGTGTGCGATAGTGACCGACCTTAGGGTTAGGGTTTGGGTTAAGGTAAGTGGATAGTTAGTAGTGTGTGCATAGTTTAGTAATAGGGTTAGGTGTCAGATTTTAGGTGTATGTGTGTGGATTTCATTTTGTTTGGTGTGCTTGTGTTGTGTGTATGTGTTTTGGATCAGCGATTTTTTTTTTCCTCAGAAAAAAATCGCTGATCTGACAGTTCGAGATTGTAAGCTTTCGCTTGCATAAGTTCAATCAATCAGCGTTCACTTTTTTAAGCGTTCACTGATCTAATATAGACCCTTATACAATTTAGCATGTTTTCATATTTCTGCAAATAGGTAAATAAGCATGCACTCAGTGATAAACTTCTTGCTGTTATGTAAAAGCTTACGTCTAGCTAACCAAAGTGTTCCAACAATATGTGTCTATATTGTACATTTTCCAAGATATGCTCATTTGTTTGTGAAAGTTAGTAAAAAATATAATTCTTGGTCTGTGTGACTTAATGATATATCAAGTGACTCTGAATCACTTAGCAGTGAATATCACTGGCAATGTCCATTTCCAAGGAGATCACATGACTAGCTAGCATTAGTTGCGCCCCCAGACTGTCTAATTATCATGTACGCTTCCTGCCGTAGAAAATCAGTGCAGTAGGGAGAGCTGTAAGTTGGAAAAGGTTGCAATGAGGGGAATCAGCAGGAAAACTGTTTTTGTTTTATTTATTTATTTCTTTATTTTTGCTTTAGAAGAAGTTTGTGGGGGGAAACATTACCTATAATTTGTTGTAATCGGGGGTATGAAGCATTAAGTGAAAGTGCCCCTGAATTATGTCATGATTTTCTATTCAAGGACAGAAATAACTTTTATGTTTTAGTCAATTTCCAACAAGTTAACAAATAATGATTAAAAGAAAGTCATGGAAGCAATCAATGTGAAACTTTCAGGGAATGGTTGTCAACAGAAAATTACTTAAATTAATTTTGTATTAATGGCATGGAAAATCACTGCATATGATCTATAGAAACCTTTATTTCCTTATCTGGCTTGGACACATATCTGTTTTATAGTACATGAATGTGCTATTTTGAGTAGCTGACATTCTTCTTCAACTCCACCTATTTGTTCTTCTTCTTCCTGAGGTGTTAGAGCCCTGAGTATTCCTTGAATACTTGCACTTACTTGCCAGTTAAGTTTCAGTTCTTCACACTTGTGTTTGTTAACTTTAGAGCTTTCTCTGCTCACTGCCTGCAGCTGATTGTGGCAACCAGTGGTGTATGCTTTAAGCCCACAGTTTCAATGGAGATGACTTTGAAATCATTGATTTTACCCCAGTGCCCTTTCTTACTAGGAGGAAGTCTACCAGAGTTGCATGTTGGCCACTCTTGTATGTGGTCTTGTGACCATCTTTTTTGCTGAACCAAGTATTGGCCACCATCAAGCAATTTGTCAGACAATAGTCTAGAATGACTCTCCTTCTTTATTCCTGTGGCATATTCATGTGGACTCAGGAAATCCTCATATTCTGTTCTTTTCTGTCTGTCTGCCATGATATGTGCATTCAAATCACCCATTATCAACACCAATACACCAATTCATTTTGTTCTGCATCATCTAGTAGGTCCTGCAATTACTTTCTGAATGCAGTCTTTTCCTTGCTATCACAACCCTGCTGTGAGGCCAAGTCTTAGATTATCAATAGATGCCTATCATTATGCTGGAGTTTGATTGACATGACTCTTTCACTAATTCTGATGATGCTCCTCACTGTCTTCTGAAGTCTCTGCCTCACCACAATTCCCGCACCATTTCTCATCTGTCCTCCACCTGAGTAGTAGACTCTAGATCCCAAGCCAAGTTGCTTTGCTACACTGCCCTTCTGTCTTGTCTCTTGGCTACATAGGATGCCCATCCTCCTCCTTATTGTCATATCATGCACTTCCAAGCTGCATCCTGTCAGTGAACCTATATTGAGTGTAGCAATTTTTAGTTCATGTTTGGTAGGTTGATTAGTTAATTGCCAGCTTTAGCTCAAGAGAGCTATCCCAGTTAACCCAGGCTGGGCACTGAGACACCAGCCAGCCAGTCAGTAGCTTATTGACTCAGGGCTGCTGGATTTTATGACACACACCGGCCAATAAAGGCACATCTATCCCTCCAACTGTTAGCATTGGTCCCTGGCCTAGGTTGGAGTAGGCTGGGTCGTCAACCCACTTATCACCTGCAAATGTCCATGCCCATTTTTGGCAACATTATTCAACACTACCAAATCAACTGGAGTTAAAGTTTAAACTGTCAAGTGGCTAGCCCTGACATGGAGTGCTGTCTGTGATCCATGATCTCCTAGCTAGAGGATTCTGTGCGCCTCAGTTGATGTCCAAAGCAATTAATCTATAAAACTCTTTCCATTATAGGACACCATCCAGAGTCAGTGCTGCTCCCCACACTTTCATTCTTTGGTGATTTTGAGGTAGATAAATTCAGCATGCTTTTGGGAGGTGGAGGAACCCCAAAGAGACAGAGAGAGAACATGCAAACTCCGTACAGACATTGGCTGGAGATCTGCATTGAACCTTGTACTTTGTGCATGGTATGTGAATACATTAACCATTATGGTAATGGATATCATCTTTTTATGTCACTCCACATCCCCTGTTTTAGGCCAGTACTGAATCATTCCAAATACTGTATCCTTTATGTGTCATTTGCTCTCCTTTCAGTCTTTCTCTGCATTCTATGTTTGCCTGTGCTTCCTTCCCTATATCCTCTTTCCTACCCACACTTTCTCCTTGCTGCATTTCCCTCAATTCATTTTTTTTTGAATGTGCAACTGTCCTAAAAAATAACTATACCCTTATTTCTCCCATGTTATACTTTTCTTCCCATGGCCTTTCTGTTTGCTCTTCCCTGTATCCTGTCTCCTCATGTCCTTCACACTGATTTCAGTACCCTGTATAAGTGAAGGGATAATATTTGTTCTCACTGGGACTTGATGGTGTCACTGGCACTGGACCAACAAGAGCTTCTTAAGAGACAGGTCTCAGATCTTCCCTTAAGAGACTTAGCCTTTCAGCTGGGATCTTCCATGCATGTTGATCAAGATCAAATTGCAAACACAAAATAAATATAGAGAAATATCTCTGGTTAGGCATTCTCTGGGAAAGAGCTAGTAAGTTGTGTGCCCCATGCAGGCTGCCATGTATGTACATATAGCAGCAATGGGGTACCTCAATGTGTGAGTGAATGTGCACGTCATCAGGAACACAACCCACATGTTACTTTTCCCAGGTTATATGGTAACTCATAGGATAGTCAACTCAGTTGCATGGTTACTTCCTTTATCACAGCTATAAAACTTATGGTCACGTTATGCCAGCACTCATGCATTTCTAATCCCATCAGGCCATGTTGTTCAAAGAGCTACATACTCCTGCACAGATGCAAATTTGAATATTAATGATTTTTTTTTTTGCTTTTTTTCCCCAAACAGTCTCAGAGATTCTACCAATATATTTTATGTATTCTGTCATTCCCTGTATTTTTGTATACATACATGTGCACTGTTGTTCTTCCAAACTTTCTCTGGTGTATTACCGCTGCCAATACTAGATGTGCTTCTTTGAGCTGTTATAAATTCTTATTTACTGTTGTATAAGAATGCATGTCTCTCAGGTATATTCATTTATTCTGCTATGTTCACTAAACTTTGTTGATCTCCTCATTTATTGTCACAATACCAATAATTTCCAGTAATTACACTGAAACTATTGTATAATTCCCGCAGAAATGCCACTCAAATGTGTAGAAAATATTTGCTTCTCAAGTCCTTTATTCAGTCTGTAATGCCTTTACTCAGTCTCACTACGTGCAATTTCTGAATATACTAGCAGACATAGTACCCACCCCTTGCACCTCATTAGTTTGTGAAATGCATAAAATTAAAATATTGTAAAATGTAGTCATATATCCTTCTTGTTAATCATTTTCTTGTTTTGTCATATCACTACAGTCCTCCTCAGAATTATATTAAGAAGAACAAAAATCAGACTTCAAAAGAATGAGTCATATTTTCTTTACCAGAAAGGTCATGAAAATTTGTATAGCCCAAAGCAAACATTTATATGACAATTGCACAGCAGGCTAAAAGCTGCCCTTTACTAACCACAAGGATGTTCCAGTACATGACCCAGATATCAAAAGCAGCAAGTAAATAAAATGTTCAAGCATATTCTATTTAAGACGTGGCAGGGAGCTTTTGCAAGTAAATATATTTAGAGGCTTGTTTTTTTAATTGTTTTGGCAAAGGGTACACTACACATTAAATTAATTTTGTTGTGCTATGTCCTGTTGTGTGCTTCATTAAAGCACTTCACAATGTGCTGTTCCCTGTTCTCTTGAAGCATATAATGTATTTCTTCTGCAGTAGCTAACTTTATAAAAAGTTGAAAGCAGTAATTTATTCATCAGAAAACTGCTTTGGCCATAAAAATATCAGATGAAATGACTATTTGCATGACTTTGAACCCTGAACAGTGACCCATAGCTCATCACTTCATTCTTGCTAAATCATACTCTGTCAGACTGCTACCTGCTCATTTAACTGATAGAAACCCATTGCCTGAGTATTATGATTAGTCCAAAGTTAACAATAGTTATGGAAGTATTTTTGGTAGAGGTGAGTATACTCATGGCTGATGTATACAGGTGGTTGACATTAAATAAGTCAACATTGCATTTACTTAAGCATGCAGCCAAGACAATGGATCAGTATGTAATGTATTTCCTACAGTAGCATTTCACCATCCTTACAACTATTGAGTGGGTGGTTTCACCACAGGACACCATAGGCTATCATGACCTAATCCCTCAGGTGAATTTTACTTTACCCCACGGATAAAGACTTTGTTAGCCTTTGCCAACCTGTTCATATAGCTATGTAAATACTAGGCTGCCAGTTTGCATATAACCAGAGGAAGTATCTAAACCTGTACCTTATTTTTTTAGGTAAGGACCTTAATCATTCTGTCACTCTCCAGGCGCTTACACTCACCTGCTCAGACAGTCACTGAGTATGTCTGTATAAGCAGCCTCAGTCGATGTTACTTGACACGCTCACTAAAACAGTACATAAAAGTGAAAACAAAATAAACAAATCCTCTAATCAGGGACAAGTGCAGTCTTCTTCTCCCTTTCATGGTTCACTGTTAAATGAGGGTTTACTTTGAGGACCTGATCACACTATAATGAAACCTGGGTTCCACTATAAATCAATACTTGGAAAATGCAACAAATGGATGTCAAAGAAAACTCAGCTAGTCAAAATGACACATTTTTAAAATTAATTTGACTTGACACTAGAACTACATTTCAGTTTTATATAGTGATGTATCACTAGTTAGAGTGCTATTTTAATGCCTGTGCACCTTGTGAGTGACCTTGTAGTACAAATCATTGCCAGTAAGCTTCTAGTGTGTTCCTATCTGTTTATGTACTGTTTTTCTACTCTTAATCTCTAGCAAAAGTATTAGCATTTTTCTAATAGCCTCTGCTTTAAGATTCAGCTATAGTGCCTGATTATATGCTATATGAACAGCATAGCTACTGGCTAGAATAGTTAATCGTAAATAAGCTGAGATAGTTTTGGTCATGAAAGAAGCTGGGCCATTGCCTAGTGTGTTTGCATTTATTAACATTCAAACTATTTATTCAAAAAGTGCTTAGATTTCACATCATAGACTGTATTTTTGGGAGCACAGAGCAGGAAGTGACTGCCCACAATAACTTCCTGGTTTCTATACGTAAACCAGTTTGCTATCCAATGAGTTACAGAGGGAGTTCCATTTAGCTGGGATAGTTTCTCTATGATATGTGAATATAGGATGGAGTTGAACACCTCTGCAAGGTCTAGATATGCAGTATGTATTGATTTGCCCTGATCTATTGTTTCAGTAAACTTCTGGTAAAAGTCAACCAGGTTAAGTAGGTAGGATTAGCCCTTGACAAATCTGAAATGGCTCAGACTGAGAGCTTCTAGGTTACTTATGTCTTTTTTTATTAATTATATAATTATCCTATCCACAGTCTTCCATATGAGGCTGTTCAGACTTATGGGTCTATGATTTCCCAGGTTTGTTGACACCCCACTTTTGCTCATGGGGATGACAGTTGCTGTCCTGCATTAGTAAGGCACAAAGCCTATTTGGAGGTTGACACTGAATAACCTCTGTAGTGGTATGAAAGGTCCTGTTGCATGCTAACCAGTGAGCAGTCTGGTATGTTACCTGGCCCCATAGAAGCAGTGTTCTTAGCCTTGGATAGTGCCTTGAGGACTTGTTCATTGGAGATTTGAGGGAGGTGTAGATGCAGGTATGAGATGTGGGAATGCAGAGGGGTAAAGGGTGAGTTTAGAGCTAAATTTATCCTCTGGTAGATTGGCTATGGCCTCAGGGTCTGAGTATGTGATATAGTTTATTATTTCCTTTGCACTGTACTGGACATTGTTTCTAAGGGTTCTAACATAATAAAGAAGTTTTTGTACTCATCCTTTGCCTGGGGAGCTATTTTTATCTTGTATCTTGCTTTGTCTAATTTAATCAAGGACTAGAGATCTCTGTTAAGTCTAACAAGAATTTTTTTTTTTTTTGCATCTTGAGAATAATATTTATTTTTACATGTAATGATTTTTTTTCTTTTGTTATACAGCCTGTTTATATTTCTGTTCCACCACAGGTGTTTATATTTCAATTTGGTGTTATCTTTACTTTGGAACAGGATGGATGCTTTTATGTAGCTATGTACATATGCATAGGATTTGATGATAAAGGGTTCTGCATAAGAAATGCAATCATTGAGTTGGAAGAGGATGCTGAATTTAATCAGGTCATCACTCAATTTCAGTAAATTAGCCTTAGCATAATCTCTGAATTTCAAGGTATTGGATGATGCCACTGGCTTCAGTCTTAAGGTGAATGTGACTAATTTGTGGTTAGATTTTACCAGAGTGGGAGGTACAATTGGCAGGGAGCAAAGCTATCACATACTGGAGAGGGCCAAATCCATAATTGTATTGCTCCTGGTTGAAGTGCAGCCTAATTTATTCATAGTTTATTTTGATGAATCTCAGAATGTCTTCTGCAGTTTCTGTGACTCAAAAGGCTGAGGCAGTCAGCTTGTATGATGGTGTTCAGAGTTCTAATCCCAAGTTAACCAGGTATTTGTGAAGAATCTTGTGGCATTATGTGTAAGGCTAGAGTACAGAAGGTCCTGGGTTTGTATACAGGATGGACAAGCTTTCCTTTTGAGGTGGGAGGTTGGCATAATAGTTAAGGTGTTTACTTTATACACACAAAGTGCAGGGCTTGATTCTCACAGGAGGTAATTGGCTAGGCTTAAAATGGCTCACAAGGGCAGTTTGCCTAGTACTAATCTATGAACCTATTGATCCATGAGTATACGCTGTTTAAAATGTATTCATTTTCCAGTTAATGGAGGAGGGATTGAAGTCCCCTAGGAGAATGGTGTTTGACTTAATGCACAGGATTGATGTGGAGTAGATGGGGTCTTACAGTTAACCATGATGTGATAAGGAGTCTTGATAATGGCATGTTGGACATGTAGGAATTATATCAGATCATTATCTTGTTAAACTAGTCTGGAGGTGAAGAATTTTCTTTACACCTATGAATACACAGCTGCCTTTAGTGCCTCCATCAAGTGTAGTTGGCCTAAACATTTTGCAGGTATTGAAACTCTGCACTGATTGGGTGCTCTCAAAATTCTTGAACCAGGTCTTTCTAGAGGTTTTTCATGGTAAGGAGTGCTTGTAGGGAGTGGATAGTTTTTGTGAGGATTCTAGCATTGAACAGCAATACATTTAGGTTGTTCTGATTCTTTTTTTTTTTTTTTTTGGAAGCTTTTGAGGAATGGCTTTGCCCCAAAATGGAACTATGAGGTTGGACAAGGGTTTAGCCAATATATGAAGCCTTGTAGGGATAGATACAGGCCATCCCTGGTAAAGCAGTTAGGATTGTCTAACATGTCCTCTCAGGCTAATAGATATATATATATATATATATACACACACACACACACACACACACACACACACACACATATAGATAGAAAGATAGAGAAAGAAAAGTAAATTATAATCTTGAGTGTGCCAGACAGATTCTGTTTGTTGGCAGTAATTACCATAGTGCAAGAAAGTTTTGTAGCATTAGAAATTATTAGTAGCCTCTCTTGGAAATTAGTGTGTGTGTGTATGTGTGTGTGTGTGGTGTCTGTGTGTGTGTGGTGTGTGTGTGTGTGTGTGTGTGTGTGTGTGTGTGTGTGTGTGTGTGTGTGTGTGTGTGTGTGTGTGCGCGTGTGTGTGTGTGCGCGAGCGTGTGAGCGCGCGAATATAATAGTTTACTCAAATTACAAATACTTTGGGTAATCTAGGAAATAACGCACTGAATTTAAAGTGGGGATAAGCTTGGAAAGCCAGTTCTGGCAGCTGTGCTCTGCAGTTATTCAGTGTGGAGTCTATCCGGGTGCAGTTGTTTGCTTGCATAGCCCAAGACAAGAGTACACATTTATTATATGGTCTTAAAACCAGATTTCCCTTTTTATTTATAGTTATTCATATTTGTATACATTTATATTTTAGTTAATGTGTTTACTGCTGCTTTCTATATATATTTGGGGTTGTGTTATGGATTGAAGGACTATAGCTCTAGCACCTTACATGTGAAATTCTTCTTTCCTTGCTATTTGTAGATTTTTTCATTCTTCTTACATTTTCCTCTCTGTCAGTTTCTAAAAAATTCAGACATGCACACACACATGCACAAACACAAAACATATTCCATTCTCCCCATGCACATAAGGTCTTCATGCATATCGGGATAGTGTGGATTTGAGTCCACTCCCTAGCAGCAGCAGGGTGATCCACCAGTGTCCCTGATTTCCTAACTTGCCCTAGACATGGGACAAATTGAGCTTGGGGAAGGCTAAGGTGTGCCCACTAGACCTGGTGAACAAGGAAATCAGCTGGTGACAGCTGATGGTCAAATCTAGAGAGGAAAAAAAAGAAACATTTCATCTGTATTTCTTATGTTCTGACTAGGATTGCCTCAAACATTTTTTTACAATCCAAAAGGACCTTGGTCATTCTCGCCCTATCTGAACATTTGAAAAAGAACATCTAATTAAGAATGAAATGTTTGTTTGTTTGTTTGTTTATGAGCGTGCTTACACATCATTCCAATCACTTGTGCATTGCTGGACTTGTAAAGTTGTCCAGATCAGGTTTAGATAGTGTGGGAAGATTGGGTTTGTTTTAATTAGCTCATTCAGCATTAGTCACCAGGATTTTTTACTGTTTAAGCATCAGACATACCAGTGAAGCTGCCAAGAGTATGGCTCTCCTCAACCCACTCGACAAAAATGGAAGCACAAGAAAAAAATTGCAGGTATAAGTAGCTTATTTTTAAATGAATGATACCATAAAGGAAAAAAAGCCAGGGTGTATGGACACACTGAATTCCCACAGAGTACAATCATTGTGACTGAGCAGGAGGAGGTGAACGTCTTTAAAAAGCATGCTGAATTCTGTATTGATTGTTCTTGCCATTTAACCTCTCCAGGTTTGTTTCAGCTGTGCATAGCAGGCTGGAACATAAAAACGCAAGGCAGGCGAAATTAGTCCTTTGAAATTTGAAGTGAACTGTTAATTTCATCAAACCCCCAAATGACTTGTGTTTCCTAGTTTTGACTGCCAAAACAAAGATGGATAATGACTTAGGCTGAAAGGGAAGCACAGCCTTGGGTAGAGATGTGACACAAAATAGACTGAAGATATTTACAGAGAAATTTTGTCACTAACAAACCTGGGTTAATTACTTCTGTTGTTGTGCTTTAGTCCCGGCTGGGCACAGCGGTAACTGCAGGTGAAAGGGCATTACAGCTGTAGATATACACTTTTCACTTTAAATATCAAGGATCAAAATATTCCTTTGTACTTCTGATGGACTGAAAGAATAATTTTCCTTACAGTTTCACTTATTTTACCATAAATTTCAGGCAGGTACTTGACAAAATCCTGCACATTCATGGCTACATAACAGTGCAGAACTATCCCCTTTACACACACACACACACACACACACACACACACACACACACACACACACACACACACACACACACACACACACACATACGCACACAGTATAATCCATTATAATGCCGCATTAATACAATAGTTGCATAGTATCCAAAGCTATTGGCTTGTTGGCGGTCTGCTATTAATACCAGATTTGAGATATAGTACATGTGACACTAGAGTTAGTGTAAACAGTTCTTAAGTCAACACTAGAAGCTATTTGTACTTAGTTATACTTCATAAAGTAGTGACAGTCCCCTTTAAAATAACTCCACGTGAGACCTGTAGGGCACATCAACAGTGTAAATAGTAAAGAACTTCAGCTAAGATATTCCCTGATATAGCAATGTACAATTTAAGCAATCCATACAGAAGGTTTTTGAGTAATCAAAATTTTTTTATCTTCAATTATGTTTTGTTTTTTAAGTTTTTATGACTGGTAAGAACTATTCACTTACACAGCTCATTTTTCTCACCATTTCAACATCGCTTTTCCCTGTCATTGGTCAGAGTCATGTATTTCCTTTTTTTGCTTGATGTCTTGTATGTGTGTGTGTGTGTGTGTGTGTGTGTGTGTATGTGTATGGGGGGGGGGTGTAAAGGAGAACACCCTGCACTATTATGTAGCTCAAAATATGAAGACAGCACATTGGGGTATTATGTTAGGACTGGTTGTTGAAAATGTTATTTTCTGGCTGAAAGTAACTATATGGTTGCCAAGTTACCATAGCAATGGCATTTCTGTCAAGAAAGGTTTCTCATTCAGATTTAATGAGTATATGCATTTTATTTCATGTTTCCAACTGAGGAGCAAACAAATAACATTAATATTGCTTGTATAGTCTTATCCTGTTTTTGTTCAGATTATTGGTGAAAACTAAAGCCTCGAATTCCAATAAAGCAAGAATACAACTGAAATCCTCAGAGGTATTAAACAGCAGGCCTGCGTGTGTGTGTGCGTGTGTGTGTGTGTGTGTGTGTGTGCGTGTGCGTGTGTGCGTGTGCGTGTGTGTGTGTGTGTGTGTGTGTGTGTGTGTGTGTGTGTGTGTGTGTGTGTGTGTGTGTGTGAGAGATTTAAGGCAATGTGATGGCTTAGTATCACTGCTTCAGTGTGTATAAAACAGAAAGAGAAAGAAAATGAGGCTATTCTATGAGCTTCAATCCCTAGCTAACCTTGGAAACAAAACTATAAATTTGCATTGTTCTTATGGCACAATTTGTTAGAAATTTCATTCAAGCAATTAATTTTATTATACTCTTGTTGAAATAATGACATTTCTGCCCTGTAAGATTTTTCTAAGACTAATAGGAAACAAAATGACTGATTGTGGCAAAAATCAACAAGGCCACAACTCATGAAATCACTCTTTTTTTGTTCACTGTTTCTTTACCTTTCCATAATGTCTTCTGACTTGGAGTTTTTTCTTACATTGGTTAGGGTGGTGTGGGGTGCACAGCTCCCCACAATACCCAGGGTAGAGAATGTAAAACTCATGAATTCGGTGGATTCCATTTGTGCTAACCTGTGAGTGAATGACTCAGAAGGAGTGTGACAGATAGTATTACGTTTAAATTGTTTAACCACAGGAGGGTCAAAGAAGTACCAGCTCTAACATAATATAAATGCACTGGGCTTGTTTTTTACTTAAGGTACTACTGAATACGAGTAACCAAAGTGTAATGAAAAGCAGGAACACATGAGAGGATAAGAATAAAACCAGATTCAAGGGAAAAAACATACCTTTTGTGGTGCATATACGATGGAGTACACTGTTTCCAAACATAAGGCTAGGGGGAAAGTAGAAAGCAGGTAGTTGCTTATGACTGGCTGTTTTCCATTGCACATCATAATATTCTCTTGCTTCTTCATTGCAAGGATATTTCTTATCTTTCTCATTATATTATTTTATAATGTCACTGCATTTCACCTTTTTAAGTAGGTCATCTGCAAATGTACTGACATTATTACCCTTTCTAAAAGGAAATTATTCAAGAGTAGTAGCTTAACATATCAGTTGTCTAAGTCTTAACATTAAAATAAACAGAGAAACATTAGAATCTCCATATCTCCATCCACTATATCTTACAGAAGTGGTAGGAAAGTGATAAAGAAGAAAGAATCCAAGCAGACATGAGGAGTACATGAAAACTCCATGCAATTACTAGAAGGCAGGAATGAACTTTGCACTTTTGTAACAGTGAAACTAAACCACCACATTACCTTAAATCTCAGTTAGACTCACTGTAGCAACCCTGAGAAGCAAATGAAAAACAGTTAACCCTAAAACTTTCTGAATCCTTAGTATATGATACTCCTTATTCATGGCCTGTTACATAGCCAGCTATAGTGTAGTATGCAAGATCATAGCAGTGACCTATTCAACGTTGTCCTGGAGTGAAAAGGCTGTTGAGTTACTGCAATGGCAAAGTCAGAAGTTATGGAGGGACTTACAAACTAAAATAAAAGTATAATAAATAGTAAATAAATATCCAAACTATATGGTAACATGAATATATATTGGTGCCCTATCCAGGGTTTGTTTTATGGCTTACACCAACTGTGTACTGGGAGATGCTCTGGCTGCCACATGACCCTGAAATGGCTTAAGCAAATAAGAAGAAAATAAAAATAAATGAATTGATATATGGTTATGAGAAGTCTACAGCTGTAACATATGTTATGCAACATTTCTGATGTAAAGGATACAATATTCATACACTTACTTGTGACTTTTCAACTAATCACATAATTTCTCACCCACTGTGTGTGCGCGTGTTTTGTGTGTGTGTGTGTGTGTGTGTGTGTGTGTGTGTGTGTGTGTGTGTGTGTGTATGTGTGTGTATGCAGTGTGGAATGCTAATGTAGCTGAGACCAAAAGTCTTTAAAAAATAATGTAGTGTATTATATACAAGGTGGGATACAGCAGACATTTTCATGAAAACAGTCTTATGGTTTAAATGAATACACTGCAAATACCTTCGCTTTAGTCTTCTACTGCTGGGAAACAATGCATTTGGCTAGTTTTCTTTCTCTGTCTTTATCTCAGTTCTTCCGGCAGGAACACTCTTCATTTTCTTTATTATAGTTGATTGTCACCCAAAGCTGTTACTCTAGACTTCCAGTCCTCTTCAGCAAAGAGAAAATGCTGTTTCTCTGGGTTTTCCTCTGCTACCTTTGGATATTGCATATGACAAAACATAAAAACTCTCCTTAGTAATATAGCCAGGTTCCTATCTGGTTTTAAAACAATGTGTCCAACTTATGAAAACACTTGCTGCAATTAAAGAAAATTACTATTTGCATCTAATTCCTTTTATCACTATTATAAACACTGTTTGCACAACTGTTTACAAATGTAGATATGGTTTAGACCAGTTTTTAAACATATGTGGGTCATCTGAACTGTTTGGTTTGGTGAGAACCACTATACTCTGCTATCCTACAATATATATGCATGCATGTAAGCGCGCGCACACACACACACACACACACACACACACACACACACACACACACACACACACACACATACGTTGTAATTTATTTGTGTAAGTATGTATGTGTGTTTATCTCTATTTTTCTATAATATATATATATATATATATATATATATATATATATATATATATATATATATAGTGTACACATATAAATAATTAATATAAATGTGTGTGTGTGTGTATGTGTGGGTTCTTTTTCCAGGTGCAATGATAATATAGCAATACAGTAAAATCAAGTTATAGGTCAAAAGTCGTATGCAGCAGAGGTAAGGATACTTATTTTAGCCTGTGAGAACTACAGAGAAAATTAAAATCCTGCATAAAAGAATAATAAATACAAAACAACTAAGTAGAAGTGTAATTGAGCATGGATTGTGAAGGCAATATAAAATAAAATTAAGGGTACAACGCACAAACGTGGCATAATAATAACTATATGAAAATAAGGAAAATATTAAGGTAGCCCCACAAAAGAGAGGAATTTTTAAAAGTGGCTTTGGCAATGAAGATGATAACTTAAACTACTTCAACTAGGTAGATCATTTGAATGAGTAATGAAAAGTTTTTAACAGTTCCAAAGCATGCAGCTCACAATGAACTTTAATTATTGCTTTAATGACCATCAGAGATCCAGGTGAGATGGCTTGAATCAAACAAGAGCTTTGTGGAGCCAAGTGTAGTGATTCAAATGCACAAAAATTGTTTCTTTCAAACAGATGTGACTGCCACCATGTAACTAAATTATGACTGTCATTAGCAAAAGGAGTTGAAGTGAAAAGGAACAAAGAAAAAATGTGTAGACCTAAGGAGGTATCTCTAATTTAAAAGAGTTCCAGTAGAGAGGACAGAATTGAGTTAGGAACAACTAAGTTGTGAAATTTCAAACATTACATAGATCTAGAAGGTCATTGCTCTTTGCAAATAAGCATACAAATGCTTTAATCTTGTAGGAGCAGTGAAGGCAATCTCATATAATTTAATACATAGAATAGTGGAAAACTTACTGTGAGCAGTATGTTAAATGATTTGTTTTCAAATGCCATGAGCAGGGAAAAGTGCAAACTACAGCCTACCTTTGACTAATGTACCTTCAGCACTGATGGTCTCTTCTTTATGTTGTTTGCACAGTTAATAATGTGTTGATCAAGTGGAGGAGTTATTTACAATTTACAGAAATGATCATAATTCAAAGGTGATCCAAGAAGACAGTTTCTTATAATAATTGCAGTTAGATGGAAACATTTATTTTGAATTTGAAGAAAAGGACTTAAAAGTATTCGGGGATGATGACACTTTTGATACATGAAATCACTCTCAGTTTCAACAAGTATTTGCTCTCAGCTGCATTCAGTAAATTCATGAAGCAGATTAAAGTAGTGAGTGGATTATATTAAATGACCTTGACTGTTAAACAGACCCAGACTTTAGAACTCACTTAAATGATAAAATGGCAGCTTTAACTATAATTATGGAGGATGGAGTAACATGACTGGAGGAGGCAATTATGCTTGTTTGTTTATCAAAGCCATTTAAGAATGTTGCAGATTCCAGATAAGGGGTTTTGTTTAGTGGGCAAGTTACTGCCTAATGAACACTGTTAAGTGGAGAAGGTGTCAATAAGGGGGTCATCAGTAACACAGCATGACTTACTGTTCTGGTGGCCTATAATGATGATGGATTTAAACACAGCAGTGAAAATGTATCCTTAGGGCTCTTAATGCCATATAAGATAGCATGAAGAGGTATGCAGTGAATGATAAGTTAATTTCAAGTATTTACCAAACAGCACTTCATACACAAGACATTGTGGATCATGTTCTGAAGGACAATTACAGAAAATTCCTTATGTTTCAATATGAGCATAAGAATTCTTCCTCCTGAATGACAACTAGAACTTTGATTTTGAAAGAGAAATTTTGATGATCAAGGTCCTTCTGATGTGATGTATCTGTTTTTAGTCAATATTTAGTATTTGTTGCTGTTGCTATTGTTATACAAAAATGTTCAATATCTGCCCAAGTTCAAGTTGTGCAAATTTCTATATAACTCAAGACCAATAAGAGTAGCTAATTTTTGTCTAGAGATGAAATTCAAATTTTGTGTTAGAAAAGGATAAGACTGTAGTAGACTTTAGCAGTGGGCAGAACATGTTTTTTATAATCAAATATAGGAGTTATTTAGAATATGTTTGTTTGTCAAATACTAGAGTGCTTATTTTATTTATTTATCCTTTGTTGACTGGGTTAAGTTTCACTAGGCTAGTAGCCTCTTTTCAGGGGAGACATGAGATGGTATTTATACTATTAGAGGAAATTTGGCTAAGGCATTGGGGAACTTCCCCTACTCACAGCGTACAGAGATGCTATTGTTGGTGTGCATCATTTTTCCTATTTCTGTTCCAGGCATGTTGGCAGTCTAGAGAAACAAGAGGAAGTATGGCAAGCATGATCAAAGAAAATTGTAAGAATGGAGAAGGAGAAGTTTAGCAATGAGATGACTGAGCCTTTATGAGAAAGACAGCTAAACAAAATGGAGTAAATGGAAAAAAAAAAAACATTGGTATTGGAGGAGAAAGGAGCAGTAAATAAGGTCGGTGGAGCAGTTCCAGATTTGGAAGACATATTTCAGGAAAAGCTGTTCAAGGGAGAAGAAGACAGTCAGCAGGAATGTATTTTCCAACCCTTCAATCTGGAGGGTTGTGGGATGCTTATTTAAAATAAACAATTGATTAAAGTGTGTCGGAGAATGAACTGGTGATGTCATGAGGCAAGATAATGGGGAAGATACAAGAAGAAGAAGAGGTTGCAGAGGACACAACAAGAAGAAAATCATATGTACAGACAGTTAAATAGGGAGAAAGAAGAAGTAAAAAGATGAAGCAAGAGAAGAAAGAATATGTAATAAGAGTAAGCAGTAAGAAAGAAAAAGAAGTGGACAGGTATGTGGTGTGGGACATTGTAATTATGTGACTGGGTGTTTCACTGAAGGAGGTAAGAGCTTTTACTCTTATCACTAAACAAACGTACTGTGATATTTTTTTGAAACAGAATAATATATGGAAAATTCCCTAGAAAAATATGAAAAAAAGAACTGTAATCCTTGGACTGAATATGTAGTACACGCATTTCATACAGAGACTAAAAAAGAATTATGATACAATTTAGAATTGAAGATGAAAAATATGAACTGAAAGAACATTTAAAAATAATATGCAAAGATGTGGTGGATACAACAACAATATATGTTGAAAGAGGTTTATGGACAGGGGGCTGGAAATGTGGGATTATTTTGAAAATGCAATCTGATAATGCCATGCATATTCCTAGTGTGATTAATGTGAATGGTAACAGAGGCTTTGTTAAGGACATAAGGCAACCTAAATATGTTTTTTTGTGAAAAAAGTGATCACTTGATTAGTGAATGCGATAAATGAAAATTTTTATTTGTGGCAAAGCAGGGCATTAAGAAAAGAAATGTGATATGAAATGTAAAAATATGGAAAAGCTGGACATACATGGATATATTGTGAAGAAAATGGAGAAATTGTAGAAAAAGAAGGTATAGAGGATTTAGTACATAATAAAAAGATAGAAAAGGAACAAGAAAAAACAGGGGGGAAACAAAGACATAATGGAGGCAAAACATGGAGAAAATGGGGTGCTCAATATGAGTAAAGATGAATATGTAGATTGGCAAATAGTGAGAAGAAAGAAAAATCCCATAGGCAAAATTGTAAAAAAAAAAAAAGAGGAAAAGAAAATGTAAAAGCATAATTGTAAAAGATAATAAAAAGGTAAAGGATGAGATAGGAATAACACCAATATAATTTAAAAGCTGAAGATTTTAGCTTTAAATGTAAGTAGTATGAAGAATATCAAAAGAAGAATAGGTATTTTAGAATGGTGTGATTTAATAGATACTTATATTATCATATTAGAAGATTCCAGAATTCTGATAGAGGAAGAAAGATTACAAACTGAAGTTCTATGGGGTGAAACAGTTATTTGGAATATAAGAAAAGACACATGTTCAGTAATAGGTATATTATGTAAATAAAACATTAAAATGATAGATTTTGCAATAGTCAAATTAGGAAGAATAATGGTACTAGACTTAAGATGGAAAACTAAAATTCATAGAATTATTGCCATATATGCTTATGTTACAAAAAAGAAAAGAGAAATAATGTTTTAAAAAATGTTAAATTATGTAGGTGTTAATGTGGATATAATATTAGTGGGAGAATTTAATTTTAAGTTAAGAGCAGGAAAGAAAAATAGCAATTATATCAAAATGAATCATGAGATAATGAAAAGTGGAAAGTTATATATATGGGATAACAAACATTGGACTTATAAAAGAGGAGAAATTAAAATGAAACTTGACTATATTTTTAGTATCAGATAGCTTAAAAATATTTAAAAAAGGATTAAAAATACATGTTTTTTCAGATCATATAGCTATATGGATAGAGGTATATGAAAAAGAAGGATACATAAAGATAGGCAAAGGTGTTAAAAGGCTTAATGAGAAAATTTTAGATAAAGATGATAATAAGCAAATTAAGGAAAGACCATACAGGTATAAAAAATGTGACAAGTTAGTGGATAGGTTTTCAAGAAAACTACAAAAAATGCTTTTTGAAATGCCAAAATGAAAATAGAAAAATAGAAAAATTAAGATGTAAACGAAGTGTTTAAGGAAATAATAAGAGATAAGAAAATATTTTTTAAGAAAGAAAAATAAATATATGATATAAAACAAGAAAACAATTAAAAGACTGTTATATAAACACAAATATTGTTTACAATGAAGAAACAAAGAAGTAGCACCATACTTTAATAAACTAGTAAAAGAGAACAAAAGAATAATAAGTGAATTAAAGAACAATGAAGGAGAAAAAAATAATAACACAAAATGGAGCATGTAATTTGATTAAAAAGTATGTTGAACAGAATTTTGTAAAAAAAGGAGACAAAAGTAAAACAATAATAGATAGTTAAAAACTAAGTGAAGAAGATTATGAGAATCTGGAAAAATATAAGTGTAAAAGAACTAAGTGAAATACTTTTTGTTGTATCTTTCAGCTTATCCCGGTTAGGGGTCACCAGAGCGGAATTCCAGTCCGTTAATGTTTGGTAGTGGATTTTAACATGCTGAGTTGTCAGCCCTGATGCACAACCTTCAACGAAGGCATGCCCATTCATGCATTCCTCCACACAGAAGATGCTCTAGCTGAGAATCGAATGGGACAACTTTGTGCTGTGAGGTGATACAGCTATAGGACTAGATGGTATTGAATATCATATGCACAATGATATGGAAAACTGGCAAAACAATCCAAATCCTTTTTGTGGAGGTATTAAATGAATGGTTAAGGAAATGTATAATAGATAAACAGATATTTGCAGGAATCATGAAATTTATATAGAAAAAAAGGGGATAAAGATAATGGGGAGAATTTAATAAAGCTACTCATTTTTTTTTCTGTGTAGGCATCACGCTGCAGTGCTTACACAGCCATGAACATTTTTAAATTCAGTAAGTGCTGCTGTTGAGCAGCACACACACACATGCCAACACAGAAACTTCAGTGGTATGCAAATCACCTTATAAACAGGTGAATGTCATGTAAATGAGACAGGTAGAGTGATCCAGCAAGCAGACAGGCATCTCTTCAGACCCACTGTCAGTGTCTGTAGTGTACATGGAAAAAATTCTGTATACAGAAGTGTAGACAGACAAAAGAAGGAGTAAAAATGTAGATATTTGGACAGAAATGTCATACCACATACATATATGAGCAAAACTGTCATCCTGTATGTCAGAAAAATTAAAAGAAATAAGTTAAATTAATTTTGTTTTAATAACCTGGCCATGTTTGCATGACATGCCACAGTGCACAAACATGCTTTATAGAAAAAAGAAATGGAAAAAAACAAATTAATTAGTATGTGACAGAAATGTATTACAGGACTGTGTGTGGAGTCTCTACAATGGTGCAATGGTGCTGTTGCTAATGTGGCAGGGCTCTGAATTGTGTAGTTTTAAGGCTGTGAGCATGGATACCTATGCAAATGAGGTGGAGGTACTGAATAGCAGAAAGGAGTAACTGTGTCAACTTATCTCCTTCGTGTGGGCTTAGACCCATGTTGCTGTTTAAACAAGAGGTAGCTAACACAAGGGGGGGGGGGTCTACTGACTTCTAAGCTAAGCACCACCTAGCTGTGTCCCTATGGGGGAATGTGTCCACTTACTTCTAAGCTCTGTTTACCTTCCATGTGTGTGTTTGCAAGGCACACTGCTGTGCTGAGCATGTTAAAAAATGTATTTAATTAGTTTTGACCTTTATTTAAGCTAAAATGGGACAATTAAATGATGTTAATTATATTGTAAGGCGGTGGAATGCATCACAGTTACCGAATTACACATTCTGCACCTGCAGAAGAATTCTATAAAGTATGCATACACCCTACATTCTGATTCTTTCCCCAATACTTCTCACCATTGGATTACAGACTTGGGAATTTTAACTGAGAGACTGCTAGGACCTGCTGCAGGTCTGCTGCACGAATATGTACTAGATGCTGAAGTCAATGCTGCTGCTCCTGCTGCTGACAATAGGCCTAGACAGAGAAGGAGAAGAGTGTTCATGCCCAGGGTAACCTTCCAGGGGCTACATGAGCTGGAGATTGTAGAGCTCTACAGGGTAGAGAGTGATATACTATGAGAATTCACTGAGCTCTGCCACCCTCCACTCAGACCCAGAGCCAACAGAGGGGAACCCATACCAGTAGAAACAAAGGTATGTGTAGCCCTTAGGATACCAGCTGCATGTACTTTCCAAAGACCAAATGGGGACATGATGGGGGGTCTCACAGGCATCAGCATTTATGGTATTCCACCAGTTCCTGGATGCCATGCTACCACATGCCCTTGAGTACATTTATTTTCCCATCACTGATGAGCCAAGGAAAAGCAATATGCAACACTTTTACTGTGTAGAACACTACCCTGAAGTACTGGGTGGCATAGATTGCACTCATATACACATCAAGGCACCACCTGGTGAGAAAGGTAGAATCTATGTGAACAGCAAGGGATACCACTCCATCAACTGCCAGGTCATGTGCAATGCCAAGGGGATTATTGTGAATGTGTGTGCTGGCAGCCCTGGCAGTTATTATGAGTCCCATATCTGGCATGCATCACAGTTGTACCAGATGCTTACTAGGGGGAAATCCCACACAACCATTTACTCGGGGATGCTGGCTATGCCCAGAAACCATTGACGATGACACCCATCAGAAATACACACACACCCATCGAAGAATGACATAATGAAGCACATGCAGAAACTAGAAACATCATAGCTCATGTGTTTGGGCTTCTGAAGTCATGATTCCGATGTCTGGATATATCTGCTGGAGCCCTGCAGTACTGTCAAGCCACATGTTGACATATGTTCACAGTACATGCTATGATATACAATATGATCCTCTGGAAACAGCTCCAACAGGATCAGCAAAGGGAAGGGATACACAGACCTTTACCA
>NC_056736.1:352341945-352346945 GCF_019279795.1 Protopterus annectens | reverse complement strand
CTGGAGACTACTTGGTGCATGTGTGTATGTCCATATGGCATAAATATGATCACTTCAGTAACCTACAAAGAGGTAGGGTTTTGCCACATCTCAGTTGTAGCAGGTGATGTGGCCCTCCAAATGCCTGACTACAACTTGGCTATGTCCTAAACAAACAGTACTATCAGACATGGGGTGCATTGTGTGCATCACATACTGTGATCTGTACTGTGTATCATCTACATACAGTTCTAATCTACATACAGCCAACTTGCACTATGTGTGTGCCATGCCGTGTCCTGTAGCAGTAATTGGAAGTGGTGCTATCCTCAATGAGCCATGTTTGTGTGTGTGGCTGTTAGAACAATTTACATCAGCTTATTGAACCATAGGACATTTGAACATACAGCCATCACAATCGTAGACACCTGTATACCCTTATTTACATGATCATCCCTTATTGCTCTAGACCAAGAGGGACCCAGGCAGAGGCCCTGTGGTTAAATGACAGTTGCCCAGCCAGTTATACAGATGGCATGTGCTGAGATGCACTGAGGTGCTCTGCTAACCATTAGCCAGGGTTCTGTTTCAAAAGAGAGTTAAAGTCTGCTAGACAACTCTCTCCCACCAGCACATATTATTAATGTCACATACTAGGTTAATGTCCTTACAGTGATTAATCCAAGTACTATGCCCCCTACAGATATGTAGCATTTACAATCAGGCACAGTCACACACTGCCCCATATGCAAGACAGAGATCACCTCTGAGTAGTCTATATGCCACAGGCTATAATGACACACATTTAAGATGATCCTCATTGAACATATGCTGAAGACATCAAGTTCCCTTGTGAGGGACCATACTGTTGTGTGCAAGTGCCAGTATTATTTGGAAAGGTCCATTACCAAATGGCCACTACACTCAGATATTGGCATGCTGAAGGAAGAGTCCATGGAGGTTATGAGTATGTCAATCACAGGTGATTGTACCCTCAGCTATGACACATGATTCCCATCATACCACTGGAGATCCATGGTAATCTCAGGCACATTAGGTGTAAACTTGTGTGGCCAGGTCTGTGTGCTCAGTTCTTTCACCCCTGAGCATGTACAGCACATGTTGCGACCGATGTGTTATTTACCAGGTACATTGGTGTTAGTGATGAAAATGATACTACAGATACATTTGAATATAGTTTATGGACATTACTATATCAACAGGCATTTGTTCATCACTTTCCTCTTGTGGGATATTGACATAACTCACAGACTCCATGAGTGCTCACACTTTGCAGGCATCAGTCAACATTTTTAGCCACAGACAGTCAGTATTCACTTGTATCCCTGGTTAAATGGATTCCAAGCAGTAGAGGACACAAGACTCAGCCTGTTGAACACTGCTGCTTACAGATCAGCTGTTGAAGGCGGATGTCCCTATGTTGAGTATGTGTGCCATCAATGGGCCACTAAGTGACCCTTACAATGATAGTACTGTGGATGCCTAACTGGGTGCTTGGTAAATGATGCTTGAGTGGGGGATGTAGTCAAATGGCTTGGCTTAGTCCAAGGGGTTATATGCCCTGATGTCCCCTCACCCAGGTCCTTGATAACTGCCTCGGAAATGTCCACCATGTTTAACAGTCATGATCCCCTGTCAGACAGCCATACTGTGTACAGTCAACCATGTATGTAGATCACATATATATGTGCTTATCATCTGCATGATGATTGCCCCTACAGCCATACAGATATGGATACTCAGGCAAAGAAGTCTATAGTTCTGGTGGTCAGTGCATGCACCACGTCTGTACAAGAGTATAACAGCTGCCATTGTCCAGTCAGCTGGGATCCAGCCAGTGGATTCAGTATGATTGCAAGTTGTTCCTAATGGTGTTAGCAATCTATGACACATCCCATGGAGGTATGTTAGCATGTCCAATAGATGTTGTGTATCCTCCATAGAGAGGTCATTTATGATCTGCTCTGTAGATATGTAAATTATGGGACAGGTTGCAGGAATGTCATGTGTCACATGTGGTGGGGACAGGGGAGTAAAGTTGATGCAGAACATGTGGGACTACAGGTTAACTATGGGTACAGACCCATTCTATGTGGCATCATTATGTATGAGTTCACCGACAATCTGGGCCTGTCCCTTGATGTTGCACATATATCTACACTATGCATTGTGGTTTTGCTTTGTGTGGATGGCTAATTTTGTCACTTACTGTGGCTACAAAGCATCACAACAACACTATGTCATTCTTGTAGCTGAGGATGTTGCTGCATCCATAACCCTGAGCATATGTCTGGAGTTCCTTTCAGAATGTGCTTGTGCTTTGATGACATCCCGAATCATATGCTGAGTGAACCATGATGTGGCATCTGAAACAGGTGGCAGAAGGACAGCAGGCCTCCTATGAGCACCCCTATCAATCTGCCTGTGTGGAGCCTCTTCAGGTCTCTGGCTATGGACAGTGTCTACACTCAATGCAGCCATAGTTGTCACACTTTCCTGTTCAATGACCCCACCATCTGACTGTCCAATACCTGTGGCCTCGGGAGACTGGGCGTGTGCAGGCATACTGACTGTGTGCAGTAACAATGAGGGCAGAGGAGTTATGTCAACCTCTGGGACACATTCAGCGCTTGAAATCCCCATATGTGCCTCTCTGTGGTCACCATCATCATCAGACTCTGAAGAGACACAGACATCAGGTTGTATAGGGGATAGAGACCTACCCCCATGGTCAACTGTGATAAGAGAGGAAAAAGCAGTATATTAATATCTACACTATTATGCTCTGCAGTACTTTGTTGCAATAAACATGCAGCTCTATACACTGTTGGCACTATTACAGTCCTGTTGAAATCCAAACCTCATATAGTAGGACAAGATGACATTATTCCTACAACAACTGCAGTTACTTGTAAATAAAAACCCTTTACACAGCAATCTCATCAGCAAAAATGAGATACACTGTTGACATTTGTCAAGACTCTGCACAGTAGACACATATGGCAAGCTGCAATGTCCTGACAATACTGTCACATCTCTCAGTGTGGTGACACCTACAAGGAATATATATATATATGACTGAAACATGTGTACAGTCATAAAATATCTGTGCAGCTGGCATTCATGCCAACAGGACAGCACTCCAAGCAGCAGGCCTGGGATGACACTGTAAACCTACATCTATAACAAACAGACAGTGTCATGTTTACCAGGAGAGGGACCATGGCCCTGTCCGATACCTGATGGACCTATACAAAGTAGAGGGAGAGGTAATGTCAGTACTATCGCATGTTGAACCACAAGGTAATACATCCATATTATATTTACAGTAGCTACTATGTTAATTATTGTACTGGTCAACATCTGAGCATGAGAGTCAAACTGCAGATAAGCCCCCCCCCAAAGAACACAGACCTGACACCCACGTAAGAGTATGTACACCCTGACACACTGAATGCTACAATGTTGCAATGGTGATCAAGCTACGCTTACCTGCACGCTCCTCTGCCATGGAAACTGTGGCACCCACATCCACAATGTACAATGTGATGGATGCCTGGAAGCTAATGTGTGTGCCTAGGTTTACCAGGAATTCCTCAGTGGCTGAGTGTTGTTGTTCTGCTGTAGGCCCTCCACTGGTGATGCCACGATCCGTGGCTACCTCTGCTGATCTTCTACTTGCAGCATTGATCATATCCATTGCATGGTGTTAAACCTGCTCATATGTCCTGCTCTGATGACCTGTAGCATTCACTTCACGGATAAGTACAGCCTGCAATGCTGCCTCCTGTTCCTTGTTTTGCCTTACCCTTGAAAGTAGGAGTTCATTGTGTTGCCAGAGGCCTTCAAGTATAATCTAATTCTCTGCATCCATGAAAGGTGCACGGCATCTTGGGTACATGTGTCCTGAAGGACAACAGAATGGGAACACATGAGAGGATCACATATGTGGAAGTACACTATGTAGAGATCTACTGATTGATCACACATGTCATATTCCACAGTTTGCAAACATACTAAGTGTGTGGAAACAACTAAGATACTAGCAATAGTCAGCTATTCCCATGTGTGCCATGACAGATATTGCTGTATGATCATACACCCAATACTGGAGTCTATTGTAGTGTTTACCCTATGGGCACCCCCCCCCTTGATAATATGTCAAAACAACAGTGCCAAACAAATATCAGTGTGCTAGATAATATGTCAAAACAGCCGTGCCAAACAAATAGCAGTGTACTATTACAACCACTATAAAGGGACAGTCCCAAGAGACCAGTGTGCCACATTTACAAAAAACATTCCACCCTTGATGTATTCTACATCCACTGTAGGTGTAACACATCTGGATATCAATGACATGTCATTATCACAGTTGTAAGAAAGGCTTAATGCTGTAATCCCTATGCCCTGTAAGTATATTCACACATCTGCATCCTGTTGTAAACAAAAAGGTTACATAGCTGCTGAAGTGCAAAACTCCTCTGTTGATATGTGGTGATATTTAAGTTTTTGCAAACGTGAGTTCTGTGTGCAGAAAGTCTCATACAGAATGATTCCCCATAGCCGGCTTGTTTGCCTTTTAACATGCTTCTCATTAGTAGGTGATTGCCTCTTAACCAATCTGTGGTTCTGAAATGCTAATTGCAGCCTAACCACAGCTGATTTGCACTATAATTAGCCAATGACATGCAACCACTGTACAATATATAAGGCCTCCATGCAGATTACAAGTCCTTTCTGATATATTGTGCTGGACCTTACTGGGGTGAGAAGAATACATCATCACAGAGGGTAGGTCTGTAGCAGCTACTGTTACATAGAGATGAGAATGCAACAGGCTGCAGCTGCTGCTGCAGGTTATAGGCCTACGCAGGGGGTGTGAACACTTTGGAGGACAACCAGCTGTAAGACTAACTATGGCAACTGTCTCAGCCTTGTAGTAGAGGCAGAGCCAGAGTGAGGGTGGCCATTCCACTCCAATTAAAGCATGTGTTTAA